>NC_039480.1:18576482-18662135 GCF_003590095.1 Trichoplusia ni | reverse complement strand
ATATCTAAATCAACAATTCAACTTGCATCTTTTGTGCGTCTATTATAAAAACTTCTACCTGCTAAGCGTCGGCAAAAATGGTAATTCACTTCAACGGGGAAGAACTAAGCCTTATTTCAATGCAATAAGGTTTAATTCCGCGGTTCCAGATGGCAAACCAAAAATATTTTTTTGTCTAAATCTTTTTCGGAGTATTTTAAGAAGAATTCTTAAGGGATTGACAGATGTTTAGAGTTTCTTTCTTTCCAGACCAATATTGGCTGTTTCTAGGTAGTCGGAGGCAGTTTTATTTTTTTGGTTAAAAATGAAGAAAGTAAGTTGTTAGGTATTGAGATATTTTGGACTTAAAACGAGCTGTCATAACGAGTTCCTCCCGTGTTTCGGAAGGCACGTTAAATTCTGGGTCCCGGCTATTATAACGACATCTTTAACAGTCGATACCGATAGCCAGAAGTCTGAAAGTCTGACAACCAGTCTAACTAAGGGGTATCGTGTTGCCTAGGTAACTGGGTTGAGGAGATCAGATAGGCAGTCGCTCCTTGTAAAACATTGGTACTGAGCTGCATCCGTTTAGGCTGAAAGATCATTCCTATTTCAACTGGCCTGTAGTCTTGCGGTTAGAGGTCCTGACTCTTGACTGCTATGCCGAAAGTAGTAAGGTCGATTACCGACCCAGGGCCAGTGTTTGTGCAATGAACATGATCATTTGTTCTGTCTGGGTGTAATTTATCTATAATTTGTATGTATTTATAAATATATAAGTATGTTTATCAGTTGTCTAGTACTCACAAGCTTTGCTTAGATACAGACTAGATGGCGCTGTGTGAAAGTTATGGGATATTATTATAACAATTTAGAACTTCCTCGTTTACAGGGACATCTTTTTTTAATTGGTTAGAAACAGACACATTGTAATCCGTTATTATATTTTCCTTTCATCAATAATTTATCCTGTAATTAATTACCTTCCTGTTCGCTTAGGATGTATTAATAAATGAGTTATTTGCTGACGTTTATGAAAGTATTAACACGGCAATAATTATGTTCAACTAGTTAGCCTTTATGTAGAAGAGGTTAAGGTTCAAATTCGTAATGTCGTTTGCAATAAAAAATACATATTTAATTGACTATCCTCCGTCCTTCCTCTTGTTTATATTGGCGAGGTACCTTGATAACCTAATTTAAATTCCTTGCTGTTTATTTGTAAAAGAAGCATAATCATTATAACAGTGTATTTGCCAGAAATCCTACACATTGTTCATAAGAGATTTCCTCGTAGATTTCCTTGACAGGGTAGGCAGAGGGCCATGCTTTCGTCTAAATTCCAAAAACCACATCGAATCGCTATGCAAACTACCGCGAATCCTGCGCTCTCGTAGAGACGAAAAATAAGATTACCCTGAGCTATTTTTTCATATCATTTTGCAATATTTTATACCTACCAAAAAGAACTTATTCACACAGCAAGCACACATTGACACCTGTGGCCCCCTCCCCCTGGTCTGCCGCCCCCCTCAGCCGTCGGCCGCGACATCCGCGTGTATTTTAGGGCGGCGGTGCGATGAACTCGAAGGTCTACCTGCGCGTGCGCATATATGCGCTTATACACCCCAGCACGCACACATGCGCCCTTTGTGCGATGTATTTTGTAAGGATTTCGCTTACATTGTAATGGAGACAGAAGGTTCAGGTTTGGATACAATAAATGTGTTTATCTGTCTGGCATGTTATTACAGGTAGAGGAGACGAAATAACAGATTTTGATAAAATGTAGGTAGTTTTGGGTAAGCTTAAACTTAAAGAAACTTAATTACATCAAAACTTGTTGACCAACAGGCCAACAGACCAACAGGTTTCCGGGAAAAGAAAAAAAACCTCGTTCTCTATAAACTTAATACGTGCAAATTACGCGTTACACCTTTTATCCGCGATGAAATCCTTAACTAATTAAATGACTGTCATATTTTCACCACGTTTGCAGTTTGATCCAACTTCAAAGATTATATAGGTAACATCACAATTTTAAATCGATCTTTTTGAATACACCTTTTTGACAGTCTTTTAGGCGGTGCATTATTTTAATGCACATTTTTCGGTAGCCTGTTAGGCGGTACGAAGTTTGCCGAATCACCTAGTATTCCATATTTACGCGACGAAACTTTTTCTGGGCTCCATGCTTGACAGACATGGAGTTTAATTTAAGCATATAATATCCATATTACTTGGAAGTATTGATCGAGTGAACCTTCTGCCATTTACGTACATAGTACCCACATCCTACACAGGCCCTCTTTTATTTTTTATCTTCGCCTCATGGTAGCCAGTTCGGAAATCGTGCTGTGTGCACAGATATATAATAAAAAGTGTTCGTATAGCTAACTTAGGATCGAACGAAAGTTCAATCTGTTTCTTGCGTTTAAATCTCATTTTTTCTACGTCTTAAGGGCAAAGATGAATGACATTTCAAACTATAAAATTGAATCGATTTCGAGGACAAAACATCTAAGCATAATAATAAATAAATAATAAATGCGGACAACATCACATATATTGTTCTGAACCCAAAGTAAGTTGCTAAAGCACTTGTGTTATGGAATTCAGATACAACCCACATCACCCAGACCCGAGACAATGTAGAAATGTGCATTTTTACACTGACCCGACCGGGGATCGAACCCGGGACCTCAGAGCTAGCGACACCTTGCAACCGGTGCGTGCGCCACTCGACCACGGAGGTCGTCGAAAAATAATCTATGAATCTATAAATTATTAAATTTCACATATCAATCAATACATAAATTAGATAGACACAGTGATATTTACTTCAAAGTTTTCCCCGCGATTTTACTTTCCCTAAAGTCGGATTATCTTTAAAAAGTAGCTCCGGCCCGAAAGATTTTCTCCATGTTTCAAACTGAAAGGTTTTTGATAATATTTCGTACAGAGATACCTTGTACCTTGGAATAACAGATGGAAGTCGTTTTTATTCGACATTAATAGAATTATGCTTTACAGCGTTAACCAACATGAAGACTACTGCTAAATATAACCTTAATCAATCGAGCATAAAATTATCAACCACATTAGCAACTCCACAATTTTTAATTTATATTAATGCAAAAGTTTACTCAACTACGCAATAACGCACAGACAAGTATAGTTTTTATACAAAAACTTCGTGTGAAACCGTTGTGCATGACCGAGGCATACGGTTTCCGCGTTTCCGACCTCTGATACAGTCCATGGTCACCTTTGTGAAGTCGTATTCGAAGATACACTTTTAAACATGTTGTTGTGTGAGGAAGATGGCGACAGGCAGAGTGTAGCGTGCTCTCTCGCTTATACAATTACGAATGACTGTTTTCATGAGTTAGAAGTACAAGGCATGGATATTTTTAAAATAGGTAGACAATAAAATCTTCGATATATGGGACTGATAAGCTTTTTTGAATTTGTAAGCATTATAGAGCCAGATTTTGGGTTGCTTAAGTAATGTCATTTTTTTTAGGTTTTAACAAAACAATCACCTGGATTTTGTTTCTAGACAAAATCTGGTATAGGCAATTAGGTGAAGTATGTTTTTCAGCCTTAAGAAAGTATTCTTCTATTTGAAAACAAACTTACCCAACTTAATTGATTGAAAATATTGAAATACTAAATCAATTTTAACAGAAAAAAATCTATACTAATATATAAACCTGAAGAGTTTGTTTGTTTGTTTGTTTGAACGCGCTAATCTCAGGAACTACTGGTCCAAATTGAAAAATTCTTTTTGTGTTGAGTAGACAATTAATCGAGGAAGGCTTTAGGCTATAAACCATCACGCTGCGACTAATAGGAGCGAAGATACAATGGAAAATGTGAAAAAAAAACAGGAGGTGTATAAATCATAACTTACATCTTCTTCTACCCACGGGAACGGAGTCGCGGGCAACAGCTAGTATAATCATGATTCTATAGCCTACCATCGCTTATGAACATATAGCAACATACTTTTAAAATCTAAATCTCTTACAAAATCATCATTGCAAATACGCATAATATATATCTATTAGTAAAAACCACCTTTCCTTTTTCATCAATCATCGTCATAGATAAATGATGATTGCCATAAACCCACACCCATTGTTTTAACATTTCCAAAGCTTTAAAGTTACACAACAGAGCCTATTGGCTTGGAGCCAATATCAACTATTCCGAGGCAATATTTCATGTCCAAAAAGCCTGCAAAACAGGGAGATATACAATGTGTTTTATCAGAGGCCGACCATAGTTTAAATAATGGTTTTCTGTATAAAATCTATAGCCTCTCTTGTCCATAAGTCATGGCCTTGTCTAAATATTTTATTCAAATTTCTTTTTTAAGTGTTATATACAACTTTTGGTGTTATATAAAGTCAGTATGTCTTCAGGACTATTTTTTTCTTTCAATTCACAGGATAACTTCAAGGGAAGAATACCAGTTGCAGCGGCTTTGGTGAAGTAAGGAACATGGATGGGTTTTGATCAGTAGAAAACTGACACTCCGTCCTCAACCTAAAGTGCAAGGTGTCATTTGATGATATTTCAACCAATAAAAAGGGGAGATATCGGTTTCTTTTTAACAGTATATAAAAACTGTCATATTTTCAATGTTAATATGTACTTTGGTATGTTAAAACAGCCTGATTAAGGCATCTTATAATGTAGACCCAACCCTGGGCAAAAGCCTTTGCATCTCTAAATGGCTTTGGGCCACAATGGCTGATATAAATAATAATACCATCCTGAATACTAAAAATCTCAAGTTTGTAACAGGTAGTATAAATGATGCATACCTAATTATAATAGATAAAAATAAAAATGACCAACTAGGAAGCAAACTTTGATTATAATGGATAATTAATTTGTATGTGTCTATATGTGGTTGATTCATATGATATGATAATAAAGTTATCATAATTATAGGTTCGTTCATATTATGTTTTGGACTTGAGAGATAAATAAAGCATTTTACTGATGAAGTTTTAAACTTTGAATGGAGTTTGGCCCAACATAGGGCTAGTGCTGGCAGTTAAATTGATATACATTTTTGAAGGTAAGTCAAAAATTTCACACAGTAAATGATTTCTGGTGCAGAAAAGAAGCAGTCAAGATTAAAAAAAGTGATAAAACTTTCTCTAATTGACCATAAATAACACGTCCATAGACACAAAATGCCATAAACGACCGTTTTTTTTCAACAACTTTGAAAAAAGTACCCTTTATTTAGGAATTGTTGAAAAATTGCATTTTCTTGATAAAATAACAGTGTATAGATACGAAATACTTAGTCAACATGTTAATTTCTCGCTCACGTCACGCGACGTTACGTAAAATACCTTTATACGCGTAGGTACATAAACATGATAATTGTTTGTCTACTGGCAGCCGTGGCCGACCGAATACTGTACACTCAGTGGTTAATACCTCGCGTAAGACAGAAGGAAACGGCACGGCGCCAGCCTGACGTGACTCGGACAGATATGCTTGTCACGCAATAAACGTGCGTCCAGCATGCATTTTAGTAGATAGAGCATGTAGGTACCTATAGTTTTGTTCGTAGTCCCAGTAGTCCTTGTAACGCGGGTGCCACCGCGGGCCCCCGCGCGAGTAAGGCCGACGAGAGCCCCCCTATTGAATAGCATGGATGGCAATTGGAAGCAAAAAAAATGTTTAAGATTGCAAAATAGGAAATAAAATGATAAAAATAAAAACTGGTTAAGAAATGGGGATAGATGTTGCCTATTTTAGATTTTTTTAAAGATTGAAGAAGGAAAGTTGTTTTTTTTTTATTATTTATCTTGTACAGGACCATCATAGTCTGCTATTGGTAAATTTCAGTATTTTTTTTCAGTCTAGGAAAAGCTTTGCCTAGCTATAGGACAGTCACAGGCTGGTTATTATTTTAGGAATATTAAATATGTTCCATAGTGTGTGTAAGATGGTATACGTATAGATTGTAAAGGCTAGCTGCGCTTTTCAAATTTGACCCTAAATCTCTTCACATAAAAACCCTTTGCATTGAATTAAAAATAATAAAATACATTAAAATCTATTCTTTATTGAGCATTCAGTATTTTATTTACAATTGCCTTACTTTTAAGTTTTAATAATATTCAACTAAAACATGACTTATTTAAAAGTTCTTCCATTTACATACAATAAAATTTTAATACAAATTTTGTTTTAAGTAATTCTATTAAATACAAACTATTAAGTGTGTTTTGAGCATTTTAAGCAAAATCCCTATTGGCACCTAAAGCGGGACACAAAATAAAATATTTTCTAAAGTTATTTACATATTACCATGACAAAATACTTAGGGTACGCGTCTACTGGGGCTTAACTGAGTAGAATGAAGTAGAACGGATCAAAATTAATTGGTCAATCCACGTTCAATTCGCTAATTTCCGCATCAATGGACACGCACCCTTATCTATGCCTTATAAGAGTTATCTCATTTACTTGTTATAAATTATTAACTAACAAATCAAATTTGAATAGAGCAAACCATAACACAATTATTATTACACTGCTTAATGGCGCCCCACCGTGGGACAAAATATTGGCGCCCATCGAGGGGCAAAATAAAAGTCTTGTAAAAAGTCTTCTTACACGATATACATATTTTCTTTAAAATGCTTCAAATATCAATAAAACAAGTTTTCAGACAACACTTCAATATTCAACCAGAAAAGTCGGTCTCTTTAAATTGGTTTTGGTTTAGCTGAATCTACTAAGCTGAAGTGGCAGGCTTGTCTATCCAGCCTATCCTGGCCCTGCCGACGACTAGCATGAGAACATCATCATTGGTGGGCTCCACTGTCGGCGTGACGCGCGTCTGACTCCACCGGCGACGGGAGCGCGGAGGGGGGATGGGGGGTGACGCTGTGAAGGATATAGGGTTAAAAGATCAGTATTATAAGCTAAATTAAACATGACTAAAACATTTGCAACCTAAATATATACACTTAAAAACGAACATCGTCATCGCTGCCGGCTGGGAGTGTGCCCTAAAGGCTGGCAGCATTGCCACGTTGATCGGCAATGCGATCTAAAATCTCTGAGCGAGGTAAAAGCCAGCCTTTGGGTCACGGGAAATGTCAACAAGACGCTTTGCTTATCTTTAAGCGTTTTGGCCCCCACGGCCCAAAAGTTTCGACATCAACTAACCGTATAAAATATGTTAAGGTAAATACAAATGATGTTAAGGTTTAATTCATAGTTTTTTTATTGTGTCCTTAATCTGACGCGTCAGCTCATAATTAAAGATTCCGGTTGGGTCAGAAACTAGACGGGCGATCCCGATACATACGCGTGAGTAAACCGTTACATCATTTGAGTTACTGTGAAAATATTACAAACTGGCTTTTATTCGCGGCTTCTGCTACATAGTATAGCTAAACCATTGCTCTCTTTTAATGAATTCGGAATAATAAGAAAAAATATCCAATGTATTAGCTATCTCAATAACAAATTTGATCAAAACCGGTCCAGAATACAATCATTTATTACATTAGTGAAATAGGTTTTAATGTTCGTTAGAAAAAACATGCACTACTTCAAAAAGTTTAAAAGCCAAAGATTAACTTATAATATAAGTTTACCAGAAAACAAGACAGCACTATTTAACAAAAGCATTTTATGTATGGCTCCACGTATCTATAACCATTTACCAAAATCCGTTCGGGAAATAACAAATATAGATAGATTTAAGATTAGTGTCAAGATATTATTATTAAGAAAAGCATATTACAATGTGGCAGAATACCTAGAGGATAACTTAAGATTGTATAAGATTTAGATTTAACAAAACAATGTTCTCTGCAGTGATTTTTAAAATTGTGTAGTTTGCATGCCTTTGTAGGTGGGATATGGTTAATGTGCAGTATTAAAATATTTAAGAACTTCTATGTACCCATATTCGCCAATGAATAAATGATTTGATTTGATTTGATTTGCTTTATAAGTTAGAGCAACTTCTACTTTAATATAGAGTTTGCTGCAAGCTTTCATCACAGCACAAAAGTCTTAGGAAACTAATGTTTAAAAATTACCTATTTAAAGATGGCTGCTTACCGTTCACGGCGTCGATGCGATCGCTAGCTGTAAGAGCGAGATGCATGACACGACCGCCTCAGGATAGAGCAGGACGCCAACACAACATGGATGACAGCTAGAGACGTGTACACCGGGAGGAGATAGCGGTCTAACCAGACCGAGATGGATGCGTGGCAATCCTGTAGATTTAATATAGTTTATTGTTAAACTATGCTGAACTTGAGGCGTTTTTCTGAAATAAAAGACTTAAAAAAAAGAGTAGAATTAGTTACTCCTTATTATATATACAGGTAATAAAAGTCTAGTCGAAATCGGTGCAGCCATTTCTGAGATTAGCCCGGACAAACAGAGAGACCAGGATTGTTTTTGTAAAAAATGATGTTTTGCTGTAGGTACTGCATATATTTCATAAGCATCGTCATTTATCATCCTAGCCTTTTCCCAACTATGTTTAGGTCGGCTTAAACAAACATACCTGTTAACTTTCAGATTTTTTTATACTTTTTCAAGTTTAACACGTGACATCTAAGTATTGTAGGTATCATACCTTCTTATATAAAAGTGTGCTTGTACAGTTATCTGGATAAGCGGCTGGGCCGCAGCACGACCATGGGGGCTTCCGAATATCTGGTTCTGAGGCACTGTGGGGACATGGCTTATTAATAATAACGTTATAATACCGAAGAGTTAAAAAAAAACTACTTAGCTAAACTTTATGTACCTAATTTTGGGAATTGAAAAATAAACGACGACCTCCGTGGTCGAGTGGCGTACGCACTGGTTTCAAGGTGTCGCTAGCTCTGAGGTCCCGGGTTCGAACCCCGGTCGCGTCAATGTAAAAATTCACATTTCTGCATTGTCTCGGGTCTGGGTGTTTGTGGTACCTTCGTTGTATGTGGATTCCATAACACAAGTGCTTTAGCAACTTACTTTGGGTTCAGAACAATGTATGTGATGTTGTCCGCATTTAAAAAAAAAATCATTGTTACATCCAGTCCGAGTTTTGAGGGTTGCTACCTCAAAGCAGGGCTCACTTTTTAAAAGCCCGAAGAAGAAATATAAGTTTGATCCATCTGTAGACCTTGACAAGCATTTGTGTGATCCACGAATGCTTGTCCTGAGTCTGGGTGTCATAGTGCATGTGACTTGAATGTTTGTGAAACGTCCCGCGGTACTAAGGTCCTTCATGTAGATGTCGTTTTTTAAACTGAGATTAATAAAGAATGGTGTTTTCTAGTTTGGGTAAATAAAATGGATGGAAACTCACTTATGTTCACAACATTGGAATGCAAGACGCATCGCGTGCGTCCACTGCCCGTCATCTTGTAGACCTTTCTGTGAAACAATATTTCATATTTAATATCTAAGTATTCAGGCTTTTTCACCGATGACGCAATAAATGAGCTGTTTAATATTGACTTGAAATTGAACCAGATATTCCTGAGATTAGCGCGGTTAAATAACCAAACTCTTTAGCTTTATAATATTAGTATAGAATGTAATACGAACCTCGTATTCTTTGATAAAAAAACATATGAAACATTCGCAGAGCATACTTTACTTACCTCTACCAGATTGCTTGAGAAATAATACAGAAGAGAACATTCTAGAAGCAGAAGTAGTATCACCAGGGCAGAGTACTGAAAGAAGGAGAATAAATTCAATGATTTTTATTAAGTTCTCCCGCACTAAGGAATTTAATCCTTGTATCGCGCTGCGATTTACAAACATTCAAGTCACATGCACAAAGACACCCAGACTCAGGACAAGCACTCGTGGATCAAACAAACGTTTGTCCTACGCGGGGATCGAACCCGCAACACGTCGCGCTCAGTGTATATCGCATGAAAAAATTTACCACAATTTCGAACTCCATTTAAAATCTAATTTGTAATGCCGCAAGCATAGTAGCTTTTACCCGCGGGCCCGCCCGTTACAAATCAATAATGATCCCACGGGAACATAAAATCGGGATAAAACTAACCTATGTGTTAATCCCGGTTATAAACTATCTGTGTACCACGTTTCGTCTAAATCCGTTCCGTAGTTTTAGCGTGAAAGACGAACAAACATCTATACATACAAGCTTTCGCGTTTATAATTTCAGAAAGATTTATAAGTAGTAAATTTCGTCCACTCACCATAAACAGTAGGAACGGTGACCTGGTGATGGCTCCATAGAATCCCATGAAACACACGAAGAACAGAAAAACCGCGATCGCCGTCAACGCGATGCCAACCTGCAGGGATACTGCCTCCTCAAACACTGACTGGTGGGGAGAAAAATATTATTACTATCAGCCGTTCTAGCTAAACGACATTTCGACAGATGGAACAGCTTCATTAAGAATATGATGACAGGCGAAAATCACGTTACTTATCGAAACTGGTAAACGAGTGATTGAGGTCACCACGTCAAACCCACTTCGCGACGTGTTAGTTCGATCCCCGTAGGACAAGCGTTTGTGTGATCCACGAATGGGGTGTTATGATTCTGGTTCTGTTTGTGGATTTGACTTGAATGTTAGTAAAACCCCCGCGACACAAGGATTCAATTCATAATTAATAATAATAAATAAATGCGGACAACATCACATACATTGTTCTGAACCCAAAGTAAGTTGCTAAAGCACTTGTGTTATGGAATTCAGATACAACGAAGGTACCACAAACACCCAGACCCGAGATAATGTAGAAATGTGAATTTTTACATTGACCCGACCGGGGATCGAACCCGGGACCTCAGAGCTAGCGACACCTTGAAACCGGTGCGTACGCCACTCGACCACGGAGGTCGTCAAATTGCATGCGAGCGTTGTTTCTTTTAACCGTATCCGAAACCTAACCTTTTATGTGAATGTAAATCTGTTTGTTAAGCTGCGAAAAAGACTTTATCAACTTAAAAAAATGGGATTACTTTTGCTTCACTGCAACATTCCACAGGAGCGGAGCAGCTGTTCACCGCTAGTTCTTATAATAAAGTGCAACCCACAGGTCGAATCAAAAAATAAGATTTTACAAGGTCCTGACTATTTAATAAGTAAGTAAAAAACTGTTGGCCGCGGGCCCAGCAACCAAATAAAAAATCATCCCACAGGAACATAAAATCGGAATAAAATCTTATGTATTAATCCTCGTTGTAAACTATCTCCCACCAAGTTTCGTCCCAATTCTTTCAATGGTTTTTCCGTGAAAGAGGAACAAACATCCATTTTATTAAAAAAACACCCGCAATTAGGAATTTAATCCTTGTGTCACAGGTTTTACAAACATATAAATCACATGCACAAGACACCCAGACTCAGAACGTTTATAATATTCGTAGAATTTACTTTAAGCAATATTTTACATCAGATGAAGTCGCGTGTTGCAACTAGTCTAGTTAGCGAGTCCTGACCGGGTCGATGGTGTCAGGCGGCGACAAGCACGGCAGCCGAATAACCTATTCTACCTAAAATTAACTTCAGTGAACATCAAAATATTGTGATCTCAAATTGCACTGCAAATGATATCGGAGTATCGTGTTAAGGGGCGATTAGAGGGAGAAGTAAAATATCAATTGTAACGTGCCTTCTCCCAACTATGTTGGGGTCGGCTTCCAGTCTAACAGGACTTAGCTAAGTACCAGTGTTTTATAGAGCGACTGCCTATCTGACCTAATCAACCCAGTTATGGACAACACGATACCCATTAGTTAGACTGGTTGTCTGACTTTCTAGCTTCTGACTACCAGTAACGACTGTCAAAGATGTATGAATAACAGCCGGCCCAACAATTTAACGTGCCTTCCGAAAAATGGAGGAACTCGTTATGACAAAGATGGTCACTCATCTACGGACCAACCGCGTCAAGCTTAGCTTAACTTGTGCTCGATTTACTTACATATGCAGTTATAGCTTAGTCACGTGACAATATCACTTATACTTTTCACGTGACCGACCCGCGACCGTATAATTATAATGACATATCATGTTTTATCAGCTGTTCCCATACACTGACCCTTTTATCTATCTATACCTACTAATATATAAAGCTGAAGAGTTTGTTTGTTTGTTTGAACGCGCTAATCTCAGGATCTACTGGATCGAATTGATTTGTTTTGTGTTGAATAGACCATTTATCAAGGAAGGCTTTAGGCTATATAATATCGCGCTACGACTAATAGGAGCGAAGATAAAATGGAAAATGTGGAAAAAATATTCATCTTTGATGGCTTGAAGATCTTCTACCCACGTGGACGAAGTCGCGGGCAACAGCTAGTTACTAAATAAGCGAGGCATAGTTTTTACTTAGAAGCCTTTTTCGGTTTGGAAATCATCAAATGACTCTTTCCACTTTGGGTTGAGTGGGGAGTGTCAAACTTTAATAAAACTAAGAATTAAAAAAACCGACAGTAAAAACTATCACCCCCAAAACTATTCAACGGCTTGACCGATTTTTAACATAAAATGTTAAATGAATGCTCACACATAATTTACCTTTAATACACAAAATAAATAAATTAAAATCTATTAATCACACATAGCGACAGACAGACCGATAGACACGTCAAACATTTAATAACACTTCCCTTTTAGCGTCTGAGGTTAAAAAAAGTTTACTAGCCACAATACAACTATTTCAATATAATAATTGTTTCCAAATTCCCCAATTAACTTGGAAAGGAGGGTATCATTCGATCTAAAGTAACATATGTGTTTGATCCGCTGTCATGCGACAAAATAAGCAATACTTGATGCTATTATACGCGTGCCCTACTTCGTCGCGGCCATCTTGTAAAATATTCATGAGTGATGCGCCAGCCTGACTGATAGTGAAATACGTGTCTTTTTAAAACGACTCCCGCGTTCAAGAATAGGGTATTTGAGTTAGGACCCATTTTTCAATGACCAGACAACTTTTATTCGACGAATATGTTTGACGTTTTGACAGCTTTTGTATAGAAAATATGTCAAACGGTCATATTTATTCCTCAGATAAAAATTAACTGATGATTGAAAAATCGGGCCTAAATCTAATAAAATGAATCTGTTTAGACCGTCAGACAGATTTCCAAAAATATTGCGCACGTATTTTTCATTTTATCACATCATAAAATAATAAGAAAGATAAAAAGCACTTAAGTATGGTAGTGGTGGCTAAAAACGTCACTTGCTAGTAAAAAGCGTACTGGTAAGTGACGTCACACGAGATTTTAAATCACTGTATTCAGTATATTTTTCGTTTACGAAATAAAAAATAAAAAAAATACCTACGTATCCGGAATTTGTTGGCAATCTAAACAGTTTTTTTTAATATCTACCCAAATTAATCCTTGTATCGCGGGGAGTTTCACAAACATTCAAGTCACATGCACAAAGACACCCAGACTCGGAACAAGCATTCGTGGATCACACAATACTTGTCCTACGGGGATCGAACTAACACGTCGCGCAGTGGGTTTGGCGTGGTGACCTCAACCACTCGGCTATCCTTGCTGTCAATACGTTTTAAAACAATTAGGTAAAGCAATCGTCTATATCATTAACCTTCAGATCCAAGCATGCTTTCATAATAATCAATAAAACATTTGATTTGTAATCATAGTAAGTCGAATCTAACATATTTTTAATGTGTATGCACCGCTTGCTACGAGCATTAGTCTGACCTTGGACTTGATAAATGTTGTGAAACGGAAACTAGATTTAAAAAATATAAGAGCCCTCGTTTTTAAACCCACTCCATTCAAATTTTATCAAAATCGGTCCAGCCGTTTTTATAGTTGTAAATTGCATTGTCATCGAGTTTGAAGTTAACCTGAAAATTTCAGCCTACTAGCTTATCGGGAAGTGCCTCAAAATTGAGTTGCAAATATCCAACCGGAACGACAAACAAACAAGAAAATGAGTGTATAAAAACGTAGGAATATTTTTATTTTTAAGTGAAACTTTAATGCGACTTCCAAACGTTGTGTTAAACGTTCAAAGCTCTTGAGAGTAGAAAAAGACAGACTGAAAATGAATGCAATCAAATTCATTATCTCATGACAAAGTTTGACCGTTTTCACGCGGAGAAAAGGCACGCTCTTTATATTTCAATTTGACCGCTCTTAATCATTAGGAATGCCGTCTTTCTCCCACAGCAACTGTCTTGTTTTAATAGTCGTTACAAATTTCGCCATGTTCACTCACTACTGGTCCAAATTGAAAAATTCTTTTTGTGTTGAATAGACCATTCATCGAGGAAGCATTTAGGCTATAAACCATCACGCTGCGACTAATAGGAGCGAAGATACAATGGAAAATGTGAAAAAATCAGGGCAGGTATAAATCATAACTTATATCTTCTACCCACGGAGACGAAGTCGCGGGCAACAGCTAGTTATAATATATATGAACTGACCTTTATGATCATACTTCCAGAAGCTTCTAACACCGAGGCTAGTGACGTGGGTGATGATATAATCCACAATCCCAGCGCCACCAGCAAAGCACAGATGACCTGAAAAGCAAAAATAAATTTATTGTTTTTAAACCATACGCCATTGAATCATCTTCTACTTTTTTTTTGTAGATAAAAAAGAATTGCTGTTCGTTAGTCTCGCTAAAACTCGAGAACGGCTGAACCGATTTGGCTCATTTTAGTTTTGAAATATTCGTGGAAGTCCAGGGACGGTTTTGTGGGAGGCAACACCTAGTATGGAATATGTAAATAGAATTCTCACCATGACAAAACAGTTTACGATCCATAATATCCAGGCAGCTACCTTTGAAGTCCTGCTGGTGTGTTTATCCATAATCTAGAAAAAATAAAAACAATCATAATATTTTGATAGTTACTATCGTGAGACTGATTCATTATTAAATGATGTAACGGTTTACTCACGCGTATTTATCGGGGTAACCCGACTAGACGTTCGACTCGCGATCCTGCCGCGTCTGCTCATGATTGAGGACTCCGGTTGGGTCCGAAACGCCGAAATGCGTGCGTAAACAGTTACATCATTTTAATGTTTTATTGCATACTAGCTTTTCGCCCACGGCTTCGCCCGCGTCGATGTCGGTTATATCGCGTTTCCAAGACAACTCTTCGAAAGTCCGGGATAAAAACTATCTTATGTTCTTTCTCAAGGTCAACCCTATGTCTGTACCAAATTTCATTAAAATCAGTTCAGTAGTTTAGACGTGAAAGCGTAATAGACAGACAGTCAGAGTTACTTTCGCATTTATAATATTAGTAGGGATGGCCCGCGGGCCCCGCGACCGCTAAAAGTCGAAAAATACTATCCTGTGTGTTATAACCTACTGTGTACCAAGTTTCGTCTAAATCCATCTGTCTGCCTACGGATCATAGCACAAAACGCAACATCATCATTTTTAAACGTTGGTTAAATGACACAAAAACATTTGCCCTACATCAATAATGATCTTTCGGAACGATTAGACGGATAACAAAGGGATATCCGGGTCAAATAACTTATGCTTGTGATGGTAAAAATGGGATATATTTGTAATATAAACATTATTAGTTTGAGTCCATTACATATATTGTGTTTTGTTGTCTGTACGTAATCTATACTTCTATACTAATATATAAAGCTGAAGAGTTTGTTTGTTAGGAACTACTGGTTCAAATTGTGTTGAATAGACCATTGATCGAGGAAGGTTTTAGGCTATAAAACATCACGCTGCGACTAATAGGAGCGAAGATACAATGGAAAATGTGGAAAAAAAACAGAGAAAATTATTCATCTTCGAGGGCTTCCGTTGCGTGAGCTGCGAAAACGGTTCAAGATATTCTAACCACGTGGACGAAGTCGCGGGCAACAGCTAGTAGGATATATTGTGATACAAACATTATTAGGTCGAGTCCATTACATGTAATGTGTTTTGTTGTCTGTATGTAACGTTTCGATAAAGTAATTGACTTTTCAATAGACTTCAAAAAGTAAATTGTATTTTTTTTATGTTTGTCACCAAGAACATCTTTCTTTTTTTTTCATTAACATTCAAATCACATGCACAAAGACACCCAGACTCAGGACAAGCATTCGTGGATCACACAAACGCTTGTCCTGCGGGGATCGAACTATAATCGCGCAGTGGGTTTGGCGTAGCGACCTCAACCACTCGGCTGTCCATGCAGCCGATAATTTTCATACTAAGTACCAGATTCCCTCATCAATTAATTATCAATACCAATATTTTCTGTACTGGTTTCCTTACTATGTTTTTCTTCACCGTTTATCAGTAATAATAATAATATAATATATCCTGGGACAACTCACACACTGTTATCTGATCCCAAGCTAAGCAGAGCTTGTGTTATGGTAACCAGACAACTGATAAACTTATTTATATATTTCTAAATACATACATATTATAGATAAATTACACCCAGACACCGGAACAAATGATCATGCTCATCAGTCATCACACAACATTTGTCCTGGGCGGGAATCGAACCCACGACCTCCGGTATAGCAGTCAGGGTCACTAACCACTAGATTAACAGGCCCGTCTTAAAATAATTAAGAAAGTCACATTAAGTAGTACTTTGCTTGCGTTGCTTAATAATTATATTTGGCTATACTTTAACTCACTTTGACTAGACTGTTGGTTTGGTGGTAAGTGGTATGACTGCTATACCGAAGCTCGTGAGTTCGATTCCTACCCAGGACAAATGTTCCTGTGATGAGTCACAATCAATTGTTCTGTGTCTGGGTGTATTTTGTTTGAGACTAGATGGAGTTGTGTGAAAGTTGTGATAGTTATATTATATTACTAGCTGTTGCCCGCGACTTCGTCCCCGTGGGTAGAAGATATAAGTTATGATTTATACCTGACCTGTTTTTTCACATTTTCCATTGTACCTATCTTTGCTCCTATTAGTCGCAGCGTGATGGTTTATAGCCTAAAGCCTTCCTCGATGAATGGTCTATTCAACACAAAAAGAATTTTGACCAATAGTTCCTGAGATTAGCGCGTTCAAACAAACAAACAAACTCTTCAGCTTTATATATTAGTATAGAGTATAGATAACGATTGAGTCTGTAAACTATAGGTTGAAGGAGTAAACCAACCCAAGGTCAAGGCAGTTAGAAGTCAAGAACACACCCTGAAGGTCTCTTCAAGGCTCCCTTAACATAATCACTGTAATTCCCAATGTCATCACATTTCTAATGTCTAGACGTTAATGAAAATATAATACACTAGCTGTTGCCCGCGACTCCGTCCGCGTGGACTTCAGTTTACAGCGTGAGGTGGTTCCCGTTTCCGTGGGAATGCCAGATTAAATGTAGGTCTGACCCCCTTTCATTACTCCAATTAAAAAATTGAATTACCGTAAAATCTAACATACCTATATTATTAAAGCCAAATTTTAAAGCTACAGACTATTAAAAAAAAAAGTTTAATTTAAACTTCCAACTATTGTAAGGATCCCTTACAGCCCTTTTACCAGTTAAAAGGCTCGAAACTATGGTATCAGAATTCAGATTTCATTACAATCGGTTCAGAAAAGAGACAAACAGACAAACAAAGACACTTTAATTTTTTTTACATTTCCAGGGTTAAATCATCGGCCTAGCCTTTTCCCAACTATGTTGGGGTCGGCTACCAGTCTAACTGGTTTCAGCTAAGTACCAGTGTTTTACAAGGAGCGACTGCCTATCTGACCTCCTCAACCCAGTTACCTGGGCAACACGATACCCCTTGGTTAGACTTTTTCAAGCTTCTGCCTACCTGTAACGACTGTCAAAGATGTAGGAATAACAGCCGGGACCCACAATTTAACGTGCCTTCCGAAACACGGAGGAACTCGTTATGACAAAGATGATCACCCATCTACGGACCAACCGCGTCAAGCGTAGCTTAACTATTTACTTATTTAAATCTACTTTTAAAACTGAAAAGCTCGTTTTAATAACAAATTATTCGTAGCATTCATTCATTTAAACATTTATGAAGTTGAATGTCCCCCACTAGGTGGACGGCTGCATAATTCATGCCTTTGCCATGTTCCCGTGGGAATTAAGTGGAAAATTATAGACTATTATATTAAATTACGCTTTGTTACCGAGTCGATACGTTTCTGTGAATCTATTGCTACGTTTTTACGTTTTAAATATTTTTTTTTGCTGTTATATTGTAATATGTAGGAATGAAGGGATTTTATTTAATATAAATATGATTTGAAGAGTTTCATCAATGCTTAATAATTTTCTTTGTGAAAATATTTCTTTCAATAATTGAGGTACATTTCTAGCCTGGTGTTATTATTTAACGTTAACTTTCAGTCTATTTATTCATTCTAATTATGTATAGTGATTGATATTTTTTAAGATATTAAATACTAAATGGATAAGGTATACTAAAAGAATATTAATTTCGTCTTGAAAACAGAAAACAATTTATAGGAACTTCCATTTTTACCCAAAGCATAATTATATGTAATCAAACTAATATTCATTTATCTACATTTTACATTTAAATAAATACGTTCTTACGGAACCATTCAAGAACCATTGCATTTAGTTAATGCAAAATATTCAAACCCTTCTGGGAATTCAAACCTACTTTTTTTAACAAAAATATCAAAACGCATTCAAAATAATAACAAATTTAAAATGATAATGTTTCCGTTGCCGGTTGGAGACAAATTTTCATATTTTTAAACGCATATTGTTTTTGATTTATTAACTTAAAAATATTTTAATTTATTTATGTGTGAATTGTCATAAAGGAGAATATTGGAACAAATCTTACCTGTTTTTATTTTCAGCTTAAGATAAATAACAAAAAAGTATTCACTCACTACTTATTTCGTAAAAACGTATATTCCTTTTAACCAACGTGCAACGTTCGGTACGTGCTCTCCCCTCGCTTGGTCGCGTGCTACTGAAAGCGTCACTGAAAGACTTTATTATTTAACATGCTGAAATAACCGAAGGGGTTGTAAATTATATTACAGGTTTGATAGACTCATACCTTCGACGGAAAAAAATACTAGCTTATTCCCACGTTTTTATAGCCTCACTTTCTTGTTTGTTTGTCGTTCCGGTTGGATTTTTGGAACAAAATTTTGAGGTACTTCCCGATAAGCTAGTAGGCTGTAATTTTCAGGGTAGCTTCAAACTTGATGACAATGCAATTTACAACTACAAATACGGTTAGACCGATTTTGATAAAATTTAAAGAGAGTGACATTTTAAAACGTGATTTTTTTTCTCTATTAATTTTATTGAATGAGTTGTCAAATTCTTTGCTTATATCTGTATACAATCTAAAATTAGAAAATAAGAAACGGAACTATAAGAATTTGAAACACAGCATTTCGTGTAACGATGATGATATTTAAGTATTTTATTATCAACTCTGAAGATTTAGTTATTAAAATGCGGGGTTTTCATGTTTCTTTTTTTTATTTTATGATAGTGGTTATCAAGGCAAACCCTCTGTACGTGAATTATCGTGGGTTTTATTCCTGTGAAGAACATTTCTGTGTTGAATGATTGTGAAAGCCCCCACGACACTATGATTAAATTCCGTACAGCAATAATCGAAACTTGAAGAGGTAATGATAGGCGTTTGAAAAACAAATTTAGACTATGAAAAATCTGACGACTGCCGAGGCAGTGGAATTATCTAAAGGGCTACCGTGGCCCCGGTACACGGTACAAAGGAAGGAACATGAAACTGATAATCCCTTCCGCTACGAATATAGAAAAAAAAGTCCATAATATTTTTAAATTCATTTTTATTGGTGTCAAACGTTCACAGAGGTAGTTACATGTATTGCATCGTAGACACTATTGTCATTAAACTTCTAACACATCTTACAACGCCATAGAGCTAAAACCGCAGAATCTCTCAAACCATAAGTAGCTAACTTGTTCTCAAGGTTTAATATTTGAATCTTTAATATAAATAAATTGATTTTACACGAAAGTAGATTAAAACTTAATATTAACATTTGTTTTTTTGTGAAGACATTTGAAGTCAGTACTTTAAATAAAACACGTATACATATTTTTGAAATTATAAGTTACATAACACGACTTATTATAATGATCACGATTTAAAAGTATTTAATTTTTACTAGAAAAAAAAATCTACAGTAAAATTACATTTCCAAATCAAATTAATTGTTTTGTTTACTAATACAATATTAGTTGAACTTATTTTTGACTTGACGTCATAAAAACGTAAGAATTTATAAAAATGTCATATGTCACTTTGAACTGTCATTTTTTTAATTCAAAAGTTGACATTCAAAAATGTACATGCGAAAGTAAATATTTCTATATAAACAATTTATCATTAAACACATGTTTACTTAACTTAAAACAAAATTTAACGTATTTATTTCAAGAAACAATTTACATACCAAAAAATATACTTACAACACTATAAATACACATTTAATTAAACATAACCTAAAAATTAACGAAATTTTTCAATTATTAAACCTTTGGACGAGTTAAAATGCTCACGTATCACAACATTTAAGATAAAATACAACATACAGCGTCACAATCACACTGAGCATATACAGTGCCCGCTACGGCGCCAGTATGGTGGATTCAGAAAAGGTTTCTATCCGTTAATTGAACGTGCTGGCGATGAGAAAACTGTTTACCACGATATTTTAACAATCTGTCTGTTTCAAAAAGTCTGGAGTTTAAATTGACACCGCAAGGGTTTGTTTCGACATTTCTTTTCAGGGTAGGCGGATAGGAAATGTTGAATACGGCGCTCTTAAAAAGACTTGTTAAAGTGATGATATTATATCCTACTTGCAGAATAGATTTCATATCATTTTAACTAGCACAGCCAACTTTTATTTGAAACACACATTTTTGTAAGTATTAGTGGTTGATTGCGTGTTCATAAAGAATGCTAGGTATATTTCGGAGATTTAGTTTATGGCCAACACAAAAATAGCTTCAGTAAAGTGTATTTTTCGTTTTAATTAATATTTGAAAAGCTGACATGTCATTACTTAGTCGTAGAGGCACATAGACAGAGGCGTTAATTATTGCTTCACACATAAATTCGATTTTATTACTTTTGACATGTGTCAAATTTGACAGATGTCAAAATGAGAAGAAATGTAATAATGTTTTAATTTGCAACGTGGTAAACACTCTTGCCCGGCGACAGCACGAACCTACATTTAGTAACTCGAATTTAGCCTAAAATTTTGAAGCATGTAACATCGTCTAATTTAAAAAAGAAATCTCTGCTCTTTAAATTTTTTCCACATTTGCAACTTTTTTAATGTATAATTTTAGTATTTTTTTTGCTATTTCCCATTAGGCGAATATTTTAGTAAAAATATTGTAAAAAATATTTATTCAATGAACACTATATTAAGTATGCTTTCCAATTTATTTTACTGCTTTTATCCCTTCGCTAATACAAAGTCATAGCATAGAGTACTATTTTAAATCGTACATTTTTATTAGGATTACGAAAACGTTACCCGCGAAAGACTATTACAAAAAGATTAATTCTAGAAACAAGGGGGTGGTTCATCTTGCGAATTCGATTAGATGTGGTCCCATACAAATTCTGACAAACCTACAGTCTAAAACACAGAGGATAGCTAATTCTATTATTGGAAAGATGTCTATTACATTCAGGGGGTAGACCAGCATCTTGTAAATTAAAACTGAGACGAGTGTGATAGAGACAGCTATAGAGATCGCGGTCTCGCTCCACAAGTTCATCAGTCTAACTTTCAAAGATTTTGGCGCCCTCAGGATACAGTCATGTAAAACTTTTAGGTTATATTAGACATTTCTTCTATTAATTCACAAATTTTGACAAAATAATGTATTTGCGAAGTGAGTTAAGCAGTTTTAGTGTTTCCAACGCACCCGTTTCTTGTCTCTTTCTAATCTGCGCTGCACACACTCTTAAACACATTGATACCTCTTTATAATAATTATTTTTAATTTGTCGTATAGAAAAGTTATTGCAATGTAGCGCCCTCTCGCGCCAAACGCGTGCCTACTCACAAATTTTAAATATATTAAATAAAGCGTGGTTTACGAACAACGTTGGCAACGTTATATCTATTTAAATAATTCTAATATTATATTGACACTCTTTAACAATGTAATGGCTGATTCTTTTGTTCACAAAATAAACAGAACTTCAAATATTGCTTTCTAAAACTACAGCGCGGGAAAAGGACGGTGACAGATTAAAAAATAAATTCGAAATGTCAGCGGTTATATAAAAAGTGTTTTCAAGACAGCTATTTCTAATTCTGCCCATATTTTATAATACAGCAATAATCCAAGTTAAATTTAATTTATGTCCAAAAGAATCGAGACCTCAACTATAACTAATAAAACAACGGTTATCGATCATAAAATCGACTAAAAACTAAATGAAACGTGACAAGTAAACCACACAACACGATCACTTTTACATCGGTAAGTCATGCAAAAATACTTTTATAATTTTCTATGTATATATATATAATACAGAACACTCCGCTATATACACGCACTACGCTACGATTGGACTGGATCCGTATTATGGCGGGTTAAAGCAATCGTGGTTCAATTCTGAAGCGATGTCGAAACGATATTGCCATCGTCTATAACAGAATATCCATTTATTTGATCTAAAACGTCATAATACAGCGTGTACACGCTGTAAGTGAAATACGCTAATAATACAATCTTTCTGAGCAGTAACCTCTAGGATTTGGCAATTTCTTTTATAATAATGAAATGGAAAAAATATGTCTTTACATACATTTTATACAATTTTACAAAGCTTAACGAAAATTTTAGTATTTTTTTTATACAATTTCTTTTTAAACCTACTTTATCTGGGGACGTCTGAATTGACACTTACGTATAGATTTACGGGACATTTTCTTTTCGAAATATAGGCATGTGATGGCGCCCGCTAACATCATTACGCTCCTGACGCAATCGAGTCAAAAAGCTTTAGAACGAAATGCTTTTTCATAAATGTGCAGCTTAGATAATTTAGCGTTGATACTAATAAAATTATTGCTTTATACTTAAGTCTATAATAGTACCCAAACATTTGAACTTCTTACTCATAATTCTGATTTCATGCACCAAAAACTATGACTATTCTTGACAGGTGTAAACTGTCACCTGTCGAAGATTCTGTAAAACGCGGATAGGTAGATTTTCTTTTTTTATTACAGGCATAATTTGCAATGTTAGATGACATTGTAACTACGGATTCGAGCTACTTTTTCAATATAAGGCTCAAATTAATTCATTAGTGTAGGTATAATGATAGTCTCTGCATAACCGTCTAGCTTAATTAAACATATACAAAATACAATACGTTTAATTTTAAAATTAGCTCCTATTTATGAAGTAGGTCTTACTTTAAATGTCAGAAGATGTAAAAAAAACCGCCATCACATAAACTCTTGGAATCATATAATATTTTATATCTTAGATGTCTCCGTAAAACAAAATATTACTAATCCTATTCATTAACTAAGTCTGATTCCCATTTCATAACACAATCTTTAAATAATCCAAAGAAAGAGTGCAATTTGAATAACTTTCTTGAATGCTGAAAAGAAAATCGGTGTTACAGTAACATGTATTGTGTTGTGTTCTCAGAGAGACAGTCGCTCTAACATACGGGGCTCAGCTGTCGGTGAGACTGGAAACCCATTATAAGCTTATGAAAAACTTTGCAGATTATCATTTAATTATTGACAAATTAAACTCTACATAAAAAAAAACAGAAGTTTCTTTGGCTGGTTTTTAATTTAAATTTGATAATTTGAGGTTACCTGTCATTTTGACTTGACTTTTTAAAATTGATTGCGTTTTGAAATGGGAAGCAAACTATTCTTAAATCGATGGAAAGGAGTGATATGTAACTATATTTCCGTGCTATACTTCACAACAGTTAATATATTTAATCTTTTAACAAATTACGAAGCGCCAATATAATATTGTTTCCCTATACAAAAGGCATTTGTGTTAGGTTAATCCTATATTTAAAAAAAAGACAGGGATAAATTATATATTTTTTATAATCTGTGAAAAAAATGACGTTCTGACTTGTGTAGTTGGATTTTTAGACTCGCATGAATAGTTTCGGTCTTAAATATTCTTAATTAGTGTTTAACTATACACGGTGATTTTTAGTCGTCTTACAAAAGCAGCCCAGTTCATGTATCTGACGTAAAACACCCCTAGGCGCGATTTTTTTTTTATCATCAACTAAGATATTAGGTACGAAGAAAAATGAAACAAGAGAAATCTGAAACATACTCTTAAAAATGATAAAAACCGCCGCCGCCCGCGCCCCTCACGATTGTTACAAGGCTCGGACCGCGCTCCAACAGAGCTGTGTTTCTAAAACTACGAATTCATCATAATTATTGAATAAAAATTGCATTTTAAATTCATTCAAATCTCATAAATACCAATTTTTTATCATGAACGTGTTCTAGTCATTGGATACATGAACTGGGCTGCTTTTGTAAGACGACTAAAAAATCACGGTGTATAATCATTCAAGTATTCGACGGATTCTTTAAAACAAATGGTTAAATTCTTGAATATCATCTCATTCAGTACCTAAGGCCCTTAGTACAGGACGCAATACTAATTTCTTATACCCGACAACTTTAATACACATTTGAATTGAACAGTCCTTCTTCGACCCCTTAGGAAGACTTGTTTTCCTGTTGTCATTATAAAGGCAAGCATGATGATAAAAACTTGATTTTTAGACATTGAAAGATGTCATTTATTTTTTTCAAATGCAGATTTAAAAAATATATAACTTACCACTGTTTTTTAAAATCCCTATCTGTATCTAAATTCAGTTACATTGAAGGCATGGCATCAGGTGCGCTATTCTTTATGATCTATCGAATATAATTACTAGAAAAACTACTTTTAAATCGCAACCAAATTGAATTACTGGTCAAACAATATAATTTTTCAATTCTTACACCTCATTTTTATGGGGGATCAAGATGTTTCTTTGTAACGTAACGAGGTATGTTTTAAATGATAAATCTCATCGTATGGTTGATTAACCACACGAGATTAAAATTGTCTGGACTTTCAAAGAGACTGTGGCCCCTGAGTTTCTTTCGACATTTCTTCTCAGGGTAGTCAGATAAGTGTATGAAGGACTGCAACGCATTGCCATACACCGACACAAAAACGCGGATGACGTAGCACGGCGGTTCAGGTTTAGTCAGTAAGAGTCTGACACTACACATTTCCTCCCCCGAGGGAGTGGGTGTCCATGAGGGTTTCTCTGCCTTAACAAAAAAAAGCTATTCAGATAGGAAATGTCGACTCCAGCGTCCTCAAAAAGACATTTAAAAGTGATGATATATACTACTTGCAGAATAAATAATTTAATTTCATCATGCATAGATTTCTATTGATGAAGCCTTCACTGGATCTCAATACATCCCTCGCTACGCATTTTTGAACATGAAACTTAAGGTGGCATTAACGCGATTGTAATGAAAAAATACTATTTAAAGACATTGTAATTGCAATTTGAATCCTTTTTCCCAGACAAAAAATTAGAAAATAACACGTTTTTTAGATCTTGAAACAGCTAAGTGCATACATTCTTTCTCTAAAGAAGCAAGCAAGGCAAATTAAAAGGTAATAAAAAGGCATTCGACGGTGAACAAACGCGTCGGGATCGCCCGACCATTTTCGGACTCAACCGGAGTCCTTAATCATACGCTGACGGGACGGACGCCAAGCGAGGCGAATACGCGTGTGAACAAACCGTTCTATAATAAATAATTAGGGATATACTTTACTTTAAAACTGCAACAAATAATTTAAACATGAAAACTAATTGTTAATGAAAAAAACAACAACTACATTTAAAACGGATTCTCCAAGCTCACAGATTAATTTCATTATCACTGTTGCAATAACTGATTTCACAGTTGCAAAAACGCGATGAGAAGAATCCAAAAGCAAGTTCTTTATTTTATTTCAGAGGTTTAGACTCGAGGTTTTTTAGCATGAAATCCACTAGAAAATAACCAAAAAAGAAGCTAGAAATAAAAAGGAAAGTAAAAAAATAAAAGAACAAAAAATACATTAGCAGTGCATTTAATAAAATAATAGTCTGAGCACACCGAGGCGGACTGGGACGCCGACGAAACGTACACGAAAAACAACAAGTTGCTACACGAGAAAATAAAAAAACAAAACAAAACACAGTAGAAAATCACATTTAAAAAAAAACTTCAAACAATTATTACCACCACTCAATACTATTTTTTTTAAACTAGCAACATTATTTGTTGTCCGCACACATGTCGTACACACGTTACTGTATAAACATCTATGTGATACAAAACTTTGGTAAAATGGCTGACGATGGCCCATAGACAGCGGGCGAACGCCACGGAACTTGTCAATTTTGACAGCCGCACCTGTCAATGTCAACCTGACAGCCGTCAACGTCACTGTCAATTCTGACAGCTGTCAAAGTTGATATTCCTAGCTGCGGTTCGAAAACTGAATCGAGTAACTGAGGCTATAACTTGAACTGTCAGTTACAGATGTCAAGAGGCAAGCTTAGAAGGTGAAATAGTAATAATTATAATAAAAAAAACAATGGTAGTCATAATAAAAAGTATTAAAATAGAAAAAAAGAGGATGCAATACATATTGAGCAACGAATATACAGACCGACAGTTAACTATATTACATTTCATTTGTTAGAGCGAGATAGATAATAATGGTATAGCACTATCTCCCTCTAGCGTAACTCCATTGTATTATTTAACTTAACAATTATCGAATTGATTAGAACTTACTAATTAAAAACGTTAAAATACATTTATAATGGTTTTATTACTGCATTTGCTGTAGTATTAGACAAAGATAAAAATGTAGGGCAAGTTAAGCAACGCGAGCCGAGGTCGGTCGGTGGAGGGGTGACCGTACCGAACTTCCACAAGAGTAAGCAAATTAAGGTTACAACTGTCTTCACTCATAATGTAAAAATAGGCAACAAGAGGCCTTGAAAGTCATCAATTGAAATATCTAATAAAAAAGCAAATGCTGTAACACAATACTCCCTAATCTGTCGGTCAAACAGGCAAACAAACAAACCATACATAATAATAATACATAACATAACCATAGTGTACAAATCAGACGAATAAAAACGAAAGAGAAAACCTAGGATTATGATAGATGCGTATGTCGCGCAACAGTCGCGCAACTATCGCACGAGTATCGCGCAACCGTAAAAACCAGTTGCGCCACTGTCGCCGCGCGCTATGCCTTAACGTATACTATAAAAAAAAATGCACGATACATAACTAATATTACGAAAACTAGGTTTTATTTAACTAAATAAATGATAATACCCTTCCTTTTTGACGCAGTCGGGTAGAAGAAATGTAAAATTCAAGTTGAAGCGGGCAGCGACGGGGGACGCGGTAAGTATATTAAAAAAAAACAACTAATCTAGATTAAAATATTCGTGAAAAACAATCGCTGAACGGATATCATAGCGATATTACGTGACAATCAAACGCGGAACAATACCATCGCATATTGTAAGCAAATACGACAGACTACCATAATTTAACAGCAATAAATTGTCAATTGCCATTGCTTCGCTATTGCAAAATACGGAATACCAGTTCAAGTTATTGATTTGGCACACATTATTTACTAGCTTATGAACAAAGGGGTTTATGAATTAAAATGGGTACTAACGCAATAAAACTGCACAGAGTATTCCAATAGACGTAGCTAAGAGAAATTTCAACAATAGAGTATTTGACTAAGGCCCGACTTTTCAATCACCAGATAACTTTTATCTGAGGAATAAATATGGCCGTTTGACATATTTCCTATACAAAAGCTATCAAAACGTCAAACATATTCGTCGAATAAAAGTTATCTGGCGATTGAAAAATCGGCCCTTAATCTAAATCAGTTTAGTCAGACAGATTTACAAATATATTGAATAAGTATTTTTCATTTTATCACATCATTAAAAAGTATTAAGCATTATAGATGTCCTACGCGGGTATTGAATCCGCGACACGGGTTTAGCGTGGTGACCACAACCACTCGGCTATCCGTGCATTCAAAAGCGCCTGAGTTTTTTATATATTTTTATTCCCCGTGGTCGAGTGGCGTACGCACCGGTTTCAAGGTGTCTCTGAGGTCCCGGGTTCGATCCCCGGTCGGGTCAATGTAAAAAGTGTTTGTGGTACCTTCGTTGTATCTGAATTCCATAACACAAGTGCTTCAGCAACTTACTTTGGGTTCAGAACAATGTATGTGATTACCGCATTTATTTATATAATAAAAATATAATCTGACTATTAAAATACTCTGTGCAGTCTAGAAAAACTTCATTTAGGCTATTTTTTTGGTCTTAACTATTAATCTCACACTTTCCGTTGCATTGTATTTTTGAATAAAATAGAAAATAATCTACTTATTATTATGTATGTAACTATGGATGGAGTGGATAGCAGACGTGACACAGACAAGTGACAATTCTAGACGTGACAACGAAAAACAGACAAATTTATGGAAGTGACAAATCTTATGTCGTGCTGGGATTACGGTTCTAAGTATGGATTTTAATTCACAAGCCGCAGGTTTGATTCTAAAGCCGGTAAAGTACAAATTTGTTTTTGAGAGTTATATTTCCTTTATTAATTATTTTAAGATACCATTGGTGTCTATTAAACACTGAACCCAATCTACTGAAATTTTGTCATGTTTAATTTCAAAATCAAAATCAATAAATTATGGTTTAGTTTTGTAAAATTATTTTCTTCGTTACACCATCTAAATATGGATTGAAAGAGACTTGACCCAACAACACGGGGAATCCTAGTGTGAGGGTCAGAGCTATACCTACGACTGTAGAATTTAATGAGACAGTTAATATTTATTTTCCCACGTTTTATAAACTCACTTTCTTGTTTGTTTGTAGTTCCGGTTGGATTTCTGCATCTCTTTTGAGGCACTTCCCGATACGCTAGCAGGCTGAAATTTTCAGGGTAGCTTCAAACCCGATGAGAATGTAATTTACAGCTATAGAAACGTCAAGACCGATTTTGATAAAATTTGAATGGAGTGGATTTAAAATCGTGGGATCTTATATTTTTTAAATCAAGTTTCCGTTTCACAACATTTATCAAGTCCAAGGTCAGACTAATACTCGTAGCAAGCGGTGCATACACATTAAAAATATATTAGATTCGACTTACTATGATTACAAATCAAATGTATTATTGTTTATAATGAAAGCATGCTTGGATCTGAAGGTTAATGATATAGACGATTGCTTTACCTAATTATTTAGATTTTTTTTAATGTACTTTTTGGTCATTTCCATATTCTCAATCGATTTCTATATTTTTCACTATTGTCACTCGTCTGTGCTGTCTCTGTTATATAAACTTGTAATATAAATATTTATTTAAGTAACCCCGTACCGCTGGTTCCCGCGTTTTTACATACAAGTACATATAAATTTTATTCATGAAACGTCACCGATGACTGACGAGAATTAGCCAAGGATCGGATATAACTTTAGAATCAAATCATGACCTCAATTGGCAATTCTAATGTTTCCTAGTATAATCGACCCTTAGTCACTAACTGAGCTTAAGGTATTCATTGCTTTTACCAGTTATATTTAATTTAAAAATTTGAGTTTCATCGAGAACTTAGTTCGATCGAAACCTCTTAATATGGACTCTTAATATGAATATTTAAACCGTTACATCATTTAATAATGAATCATTCTCACGACAGTTACTATCAAACTAGTCGGGCTACCCCGATAAATACGCGTGAGTAAACCGTTGCATCATTTAATAACTCTTAATATGGAGTTTAAAAAGGTTTAGTTTTTAGCCATCCTTGTTTAAATATTAATAATGAAATATATATGCACTTGTATGTTGGTATATTTTAATATAATAATAAACAGCGCGGGGCGGATATATGAACGGTAGCAATAGATCATGGCACACATCAACAGACAGACAAACTTATATCACAATAACAGACAAATTCTCAATTTAAGAGGAAAGATGTCCTGGCCGGGTTGGTTTTAAGATGGGTGACCATTTGTATACATACAGACACTCAATTTCTCATTACTCCCGACTGTCATGCGTAGATATTTGTCAGTCGTTAAGTCATTACAGTTGTGACGCAGTCTTACTATGTGATACTGTGTTACAGTAACATGTGTTGTGTTGTCAGATAGACAGTCGCGAGGTAACATCACATGCACAAAGACACCCAGAGTCAGGACAAGCATTCGTGGATCACACAAACGCTTGTCCTACGGGGATCGAACTAACTGGCTCAGTGGGTTCGGCGTGGTGACCTTAACCACTCGGCTATCCGTGCAAACAATTCATCTATTATTGATAATGTCAGCGTGTCTGTCCAGCACTCAAACAAAACAATTATTAATATTGCATTTCAATTAACGAATGATTTATTTTCAAGAATAGGTTTAGAGATAAACTCGGTTTAAATATGCAACGAATTTTAGTATAAAATATAGATATACTAGCTGTTGAAAATGATCCCACGGGAACTTAACATCGAGATCAAAAACTATCTTATGTGGTAATCCTGGTTATAAACTATCTGTGTAGCAAGTTTTGTCTAAATTCCTTTAGTGGTTTTTCTTGTAACAAACTTTTGCGTTTATAATATTGGTAAGTTAATATAATCAATTAAAATATACAGATTATATTTGTGGTACCTTCGTTGTATCTGAATCCCATAACACAAGTGCTTTAGCAACTTACTTTGGGTTCAGAACAATTTATTTGATGTCGTCCGCATTTATTTTTTTAAATACATATTATTGTAATGATACACTTTCAGTTGAAGCATAAACACGAGGTTTCGTCTTTATGTTTCTTTGCATTTATACTGTGGAAACTCTTTAAAACTTTATGAGGATAAGATATTACTAATAATAACTATTTAAGAAGTACATTCATTAAATAAATGATTGAAGTGTCACTAGAAAAATAGACAATTAAGGACTTGTATCGATATTAATAATGTAACATCATAAAGGAATGGAAAAACGCAAGTGTATCCGTGAGGCACAGCTAGTATTCTATTTAGTATACTTAAATTCATTGCATACTAAAATCGAATTAAATAAAAAATTGTTGTTTAAATGAACAAATCAAAACTTAATGAGGGGCAAAAGTATAACAAAATTGCACGCGAAAAGAGATAATTAAAGATACACAATTACACTAAGATTACAACAAAGGTATATTTAATTAAAATCGCGCAACAGTTGGTCAACAATCGGGCAACATTTTTTTTTCGAAACCGAAATTTTTGTATTGCAAAAACAAAAAAATATTATGGAATGAAATAACGCGTCGCATCCCGAAAATTTTGAGGTTTCAAAAATTTAACTTAATTTAAAGGATAGATAGAATAATGTAATAATTGGAATACATTTTCTATATTGTTAAAAATAATAACTTCATATATAAAATGTTAGTGGGACATATAATTTGACTAAACTTTTTTTCATCTAGCAACACTAAACTACAGTTATACCCCAGGCGCTGCCTTGACTTATTAACGATTTTTTTTACAGTTTATAAAACGGTTTTTGTAAAGTCAACCATATTTTAAATATCTATGCATGAGAGTTACAGCAAAAAAATCCGTATATTAACTGTCTTCTTGGCCTAGTGGTTAGAGGCAGAGATTGCTACGGCTGATAGTCATAAGTTCGATTCCCACCCAGGACAAATGTTTGTGTGATGAGTTTTATCATTTGTTCTGTGTCTGGGTGTTATTTATCTACGTATGTATTTAGAAACAGATTAGTATGTTAATAATTTGCCTAGTACTCATAATAGTTTATTTAATTTGAGACTAGATGGCGTTGTGTGAAATATTTCTCATTAAAATTAGTTATCCCGTAAAAAATTGTCATTTAATCCAAATTTTGTAATCCCGATATCAAAATTATTAGTTCAAAATTAACTAGTTTTCTTAAAGACAGTTATTAACAGCCATGCATAGTATTAATATTTAAAACACCTAGCCAACCGAGTGTTTTCGAAAATAACCGTAATAACCGTCAAAGTATAAAAAAACCGTTTAAACTTATAACAATGATCATCAATCGTTATATTAAGACCAAAACAGCGCCCTACACACGTCACACACTTACCCAACACGACACAATACAGAGTTTACAAACAAACATTTTATATCATTACACAGGGTCTCTTGTGAACAATGTAAAGTCTTACTTATGTCGACTTGAGATTTTAATTAATATTTGTAAGAATAGTTAAAATTTACACTTTTGGATGAGCATCAGGTTTTCGATAAAAAACTGTATATTAGAACGAGTCTCATAAATGCTGAGGTCGGTCACGGGTGACCGATGACACTAAAAGGCTATATGGAAAAAAAAATCAAGTTTCTACTTGAACTTATGAGATGAATCAATCAATTAAGATTTCAATTACTAATCGGTCACCAATAATCACAACAGCTGTCCTTTCTATCAAGAAAATCTAGCACAGTCATAGCAGAGAGGACAAAACACTCAGAATCAGTAGATTTTCCAATCGGTCACCGGTGACCTATCTTCACTATCGACTCAGCCCGGCCTCACTTAACTTATGGACATCTCCTCCAACCCTTTCTCTTTACCACCTCTGACCGACGCACCTTACAAGCTAGGTGACCGACATATATGACTACTAGCTGTTGCCTGCGACTTCGTCCGAGTGGTTAGAAGATATAATTTAGGAATTTTTGAACGGAAGCCCTCGAAGATGAATATTTTTCCCCGTTTTTTCCACATTTTCCATTCTATCTTCGTTCCTATTAGTCGCAGCGTGATGTTATATAGCCTAAAACCTTCCTCGATGAATGGTCTATTCAACACAAAAATATTTTTTCAATTTGTACCAGTAGGTCCTGAGATTACCGCGTTCAAACAAATAAAAAAAAATTCTTCAGCTTTATATATTAGTATAGATTAAGAAAACCCTGTATTAATGATATTTACCTAACATTATCACAAACCGATTATAATTTCTTTATTTGGAAGACTTGGGGCCGTCGTTACCTCGCCTCTCTGTATTGCATCGAGTTATATTAAAGCAAAACATTCATTATACATACAGCTGTCTCTTTCTTATACAGTGCGAGCGACAAGGATGGAAGATGGTCATAGAAGTTAAAACAAATAGAATTAAGATTTTTATTTTCTAGAAGATGATTTTGTGAAAATTTTAATTTTTATCCGACTTTTAAAAGAATCTTCAATTCTAATTTTATGTTTCTTACTAAAAAACAATAATTTTACATCTTTTCTTATCAAAAGCACGCGAGAAAGGGACAGCAAGATTAAGGTGCGAGCGAGATAGGAGATTAATATCAACTCTGCGTATAAACACTACCCCTTGACTTTTCATATATTTATTCTCGCGATTCTCATATATTTGGATTAAAATAGTTAATTATATATAGAAAAAACAAGCTATATTACGGGCTGAATTTCTAGCCATAGCACAAATGTATGCGCTAACTAGCTGTTACTAAGCGGTGGCCATTTTGTGTTTAGGGGGGGGGGGGTTGAAAAGGGGGTCTAATAAGTAAAAAAGGGGGTTTAATAGCGTACCAAATGCATGCCTTGAATCTAAATCGTACTAAATGCTCTGTACGGTCGGCATATTAAGTTTAAAACAAAATCATTAAAAGAATTGTTTTTCTGACCTTACTTCTCAAATATGCTTGAAGTTGAAATAAAAAGCTTGTTTTTCTAACGTTACATTAGATAGAGTCAGCAAAACGGTTTTCTTGAAAGTACGGTCAGTATAAAAAGTTTATAGTTAAGGTTCAAAATTAACTCTTTCTGTAGTTACCTTACAATTTAACAAACAAATATTTAACGCTTATTATATCTAAATATTGCGCACACGTTACAAAAGCTTTTTAGCGTTTAACTTAACGAAAATTTTAATCTCTGAGCGTCTTTGATCTTTTGCCGCCATTGTCATGTATACACCACAAGTCTTAGTTAAATCTCATATAGTCTTAATAATTGATAACAAGACAGTTATTTATGCCGTTAAATACAAATACATGACAAACTTAGCAAAGATTGAAAGAAAAGAAAACTTCGGTCACCGGTGACCGATCGCTCAAAGCATCCAAACGTACCGAAACCAACGTAAAACCGACCTTAAAACATATCAAAATAAAGTTCAAAATCTTGAAAACACCGGAAGAAAAAGAAACGAAAATCTCGACCTACCGTTACAGAGCTGAAAAAATAATTGTTTAAAAAAGAAACAATCTTAATTAATTAATTAATTACTTTTTAAACACGAATCACACTAAAATTACTTAATAATATTCCTATGTACACCTTGTTAAGGCCGACGATTTTTTTTTATTGTAATTAACAAAAAAAAACATGTTTAATTATTATGTAAATGAAGTTAGGTTCAAACGACTCCGGGTTAAAACGAAGGCTCAAAAACGATTACGGTAACTTTAAAAGCGGTTTTTTTTTATTTGAGGGTAGATGGAAATAAAGAATATATCGAAATCTTGCCCTACTGTGGGACAAATCTTAGTAGGGAAACAAGAAATTAGTTTTATAGCTATTTTTGTACGCATATACTAATTCGGTATGTTCAAACACGCAAAACTCAGAAATTGCTAAGTCAAATTTGATAAAATCTTTGCATTCGACAACTATTATACAGAAAAACCTCAGACTACAGCTATAAAACAACATTTAAAGAGAAAATCAATATTAATTATTTCTATATACCCTCAAATTTGATAAAACTATCGCTAGGTAATATTAAGACATACTTTAACACTAGAGTGTATACACGAGGGGACACTAGACACTATTTAGTGTCAGACACAACACTACGCACACGACACTTGTCATATTATGGCTGAAAAAAGTGACACTTGCATACAATTTTAATATTGAACCGACTTCTAGAAAGAGGAAGTTCTTAATTGTATAATTGTTTTATGTGATATGGTTTTAAATTGAAATTTACTGTTAAAATATAGTTTAGGACTTTTGAAATATATCGTCTAGATTTTTTTGAATTGAAAACTTGTTTTTAAGGCTGAATTTGAACTCGCTGTTATAGAAAGTCGATGTAAAAAGTCAGATTTACAAGCAAGAATTAAAACAGACTACGCGGATAGCCGAGTGGTTGAGGTCACCACGCCAAATTGATGCAACGTGTTAGTTCGATCCCCGTAGGACAAGCGTTTGTGTGCTCCACGAATGCTTGTCCTGAGTCTGGGTGTCTTTGTGTATGTGACTTGAATGTTTGTGAAACCTCCCGCGATATAAGGGTTAAATTCTTTACTGCGGGAGTCGTTTTAAAACAGCAACAATATTGATTACTGTTTCAAATCCGATGTTTTTTTTACGAATTCATGAACATATTGAATAGTAGAAATTGTGAAGGAATACATCGTTAGAAAGTTCGATAAGACGTAAGCACACCAGTTCGACTCGCTCGCCCGCCGCGTCAGCTCATGATTAAGGACTCCGGTTGGGTCCGAAACTAGTCGGGGGATCCCGATACATATGCGTGAGTAAACCGTTGTAGTATTTAATAATGAATTATTCTCACGACAGTTTCTTTCAGTGTTGTAAATCTGACTTGATCCATAGACAATGTTTGTAGATATATTTAAAACCATAGAGTAATGTTTCTAGTGATGAAGAGTATGAGACAAGGTCGTCGGTGTGTTGTGTCTGTGTGGAGTCACTCGGTGTTGTTGAAGTATTCAGATGCGTTGCCGCGGCAGATAGGGCAGGTTCGATTCGACTGTGGACAAATGATATAACATTGTATTAATTAAATTGTTAAATATATTATTAGCATGCATTTTAAATAGGGTTATCATCATCATCTTAGCCTTTTCCTAATTATGTTGGGGTCGGCTTCCAGTCTAACCGCATTCAGCTAAGTACCAGTGTTTTACAAGGAGCGACTGCCTATCTGACCTCCTCAACCCAGTTACCTGGGCAACACGATACCCCTTAGTTAGACTGGTTGTCAGACTTTCAAGCGTCTGACTTGCTGTAACGACTGTCACAGATGTATGAATGTGAATAACACACGGGATGAATAACAAAAAAAAAATTGATACGTATTTTTTGCTTTCATCTCGCAAACAAAAAATTAAGGACAAGCTTTCATGATCTACACAAACGCTTGTCTTACACGGGGATCGAACCCGTGATATGTCGCGCTTAGTGGGTTAGGCGTTTATTTTGGCCTAATGATGCCATAATTTCATCAAATTTGACTAAAAGTTTATATTGAAATTCACCTATATATTTTCTTATTAAGATTAAAATATTAACTCACCCGCAACCACTTATCAACACACTTCGCATGGAACTCATGCGCGCACGGCAGCACCCTCAGCGTCTGCCGGGACTCGAACTCGCACATGCAGACGACACAGCTGCTCTGCTCGCCGCGATGGGTCGCCGGCGCGAACTTGTACGAGGGCAGGGCGTCAATCTCGTGTCTGGCTAGACCGCGGGGCTTGGCCTCTCCTAGCCTCTCCGCTAAGGACAGGAGCGCCTCGTAGTTCTCCGGTTCGGTCGCGTCGGTCCCCTCTTCGGCCCCTGATCGGGCCTCCGTGTACGGAGATAGGGGGAACATCGCGAGCAGGTTTAGGAACACCTGTGGATAAGGGCAAGTGTTAATTTAACGGATTTTATCGCGGTTTAATTTTAGATTTTGGTTCCCGACGTTTCGACACCTTTGCGGGTATCATGGTCTCGGGCAGACTGAGATGGCGTTCGTCTTGACAGGAGATGTTGCTCGTTCTGCCTGCATATTTTAACTAATTATTTGCGTAAAATGTAGGTACATAAGGTTGGTCGGGTCTTGTTTCATGCTTGAAGCCGTTACCCGGGCTAGGAATCGTACCTGGTGTGAGATCAGGCGGCTGGCTTGCGACATGCCTTGCAGCAGGGATTCTGCCTGCCCCGACTGTTGGGAAGTCAGCTATTTATTTATTTATTTGAGTCGTGGGGGTTGTAGAAACATACAAATCACATGCACAAAGACACCCAGACTCAGGACAAGCATTCGTGGATCACACTAATGCTTGTCCTACGGGGATCAAACTAACACGTCGCACTCAGTTTGCTGTGGTGACCTCAACCACTCGGCTATACCTGCAGTTGAGAACATGTTTGTTTGTCTGTGAGGAGTCAGGTGCTAGCTACCTGGTAGGTGGGCGGGGGCGGCGGCAGCGACAGCGGCTGCGCCACGTGGATCTGCGCCTGCATGTGCGCCGGGAGGGCCGCGCTCACCAGACCGCCGCCTCCCTGCGAGAAAATACGACATTTCACATTGAAATATAATAAAGATACCTTTAAAAGTAAAAAATATATATACAATACAATGATTAAATGATGCAACGGTTTACTCACGCGTATGTATCGGGATCGTCCGACTAGTTTCGGACCCAACCGGAGTCCTTAATCATGAGCAGACGCGGCGGTCTCCCGATTTCAATATACAATAAGGTTTACTGATGCTTGCTGGGATCGTTCGACTAGTCGCGCCTCAGCTTAGCATCCGAAACTAGTCAGACATTCCCGAGAGTAACCGTTTGTTTATTGTATTATTTTATATGATCAGATCACAAAAAAAATATGAGATATTTTAAAGAACAAAATGCTTGTAAATGCTCAAATTTTAATGTTCGCAAAATTTAACATTAAAATTAAAAAAAAATTGATGCGTATCGTCTGGTCCATAGTTTAATAGAGAGAATTGAACTTAATTAAACCCATCAATTTCCCAGCCTCACTCAAGAGCAGCTGAACCTGTATCACGATCATACCTGCGTGTGTATGTGGTGTATAGGATGATGCGGCCAGCGAGCCGCGTGGCGCACGTAGGGGCGAGCTCGCGACCCACCGCCCACGACGCCCACACCCACGCCGCCACCCACGCCCACTCCCACTCCACCGCCGCTACGACGCTGGTGGAAATGACACAACTCGTTAAGTGACGGATACAATTTTATCCGCAATAAATTGATCCTTCTTTTTTTCATCTAGCCAACTGTGTCCCACTGCTGAGCAAAGGCCTCCCCCAAATCCTTTCACGGTTCTCTGTTATGGGCCACATGGAACCAGACCACTTATAATAATAACAGCCTTTAAACAACCCCCTGTTTGGCACAGGCATCTTCGCAAATAGGGCAGTCACCAAAACTGCTCGTCACGAAATAAATAAATGCGGACAACATCACATACATTGTTCTGAACCCAAAGTAAGATGCTAAAGCACTTGTGTTATGGAATCCAGATACAACGAAGGTGTATACGCCACTCGACCACGTCAACTTGGTATCCCTACTAATATTATAAATGCGAAAGTAACTCTGTCTGTTAAGGTGTCACGTCTAACCACTGAACTGATTTTATTGAAATTTGGTACAGAGATAGAGTTTACCTTGAGAAAGAACATAGGATAGTTTTTATCCCGGACTTTTGAAAAGTTCTCTTGGAAACGCGATATAACCGACCTCGACGCGGGCGAAAAGCTAGTAGGACTATAATTGACTGTGAAATTGATACATCGGCTACTATTTGAAGTCTATCGGAGCGAAGGTAGTTAAGATATTATTAAGCTATGGATACCCCATATTGAGTATTGTGGTGTGTGTGGTATGTGGTACTCACGTGGTGATGGTGCGATAGTGCATGTCTCGCGTGGTGAGGCGCCATCAGCTCTAAGGGGGCACCGCGCGCCTGTTATGTAACACATTACATGAATCAATCAATCAAGAATATTGCGGTCCACTGTTGGACATAGGCCATTCTCAAGTTACTAAGAACAACACTCGGTCCTCCTTCGAAATTCAGACACCTTTTAAGGTTATCAGTTAACGGATTTTTTGGAAATTTCTACCCTAAGATGCTGAAAAACGGAGATAAAAAACCATCATCGTTGAAGATAAAGCTATGCAAATTGGTAATCAGCAAACGGAAGGAATTCCACAAAGATGTTATTCAAGGTAATTTTAATTTATCCAAAAAAAAGGGTTAGAAGTTTTAATATTCATTGAATCACTTTGAACTACGAGTATTACGTGAGCAAAATAGTGGACAATGCGCCAATTGAGAAAAATTTACAAATTATTATGCTATACACCGTGATTTTTTAGTCGTCTTACGAAAGCAGCCCAGTTCATGTATCCAATGACTAGAACCCGTTCGTGATAAAAAAAATAGGTATTTATGAGATTTGAATAAATTTAAAATGCAATTTTTATTCAATATTATGATGCAATTCGTCGTTTTTTAGAAACACAGCTCTGTTGCGAGCGCGGTCCAAGCCTTGTAACAATGGTGAGGGGCGCGGGCGGCGGCATTTTTATAATTTTTAAGAGTATATTTCAGATTTCTCTTGTTTAATTTTTCTTCGTACTTATTATCTTAGTTGATGATAAAAAAATAATAATCGCACCTAGGGGTATTTTACGTCGGATACATGAACTACTTTTGTCATACGACTAAAAAATCACCGTGTATTTTTTGTGCATTTTAAGTATTGTTATCTATTGTATGTTACCTCTGTAGCGAGCAGTAGCGGCGCGTGGTGGAGGTCGGCGGCGGGCTGCAGCGGCGACAGCGTGCCCTCACCGCCGCCCACCATCTCCAGCCGCCCGCCCTCCGCACGCTGGACACACATAAAATAATTAAAATATAATTTCACACAACATTCACACAACGCCATCTAGTCTCAAACTAAGTAAAGCTTGTATTATGAGTACTAGACAAAAGATATATATTCATACACCTAGAAACAGGACAAAACGATCGTGCTCATCTCACAAACATTTGTCTTGCGTGGGAATCGAACCCACGTCCTCCGAAGTAGCAGCAAAGGCCAATAACCACAAGACGTGATCTACAAAATCCATGTGACTTTTGAATTTTTCTTAAACCCCTCGCGATATGAGGATTCTATTTTGAATGCGGGAATCGTCTTAATAGCTTTTAGGGCTAGTTCAGACACGGTGGGAACCGCGCAAATTCAGAATTGCAATGAAATTGCGCGAGTCTTATTTGTATGAGTTTTTAAGCAATTGTTCAGACATAACCGGTTACCGCACGTTTCTTTTACTATTGAGTCGACCGCCATTTTCAAACTAACATTATCCTTGAACAAAATCGCATAAAATCCGCCGGTGTCTAAATAGCATCACAATTTTGCGGTTTCAAACAGCGCGATTCGAAAACGCGCGGTTCGAGAACGCCATGTCTGAACTGTTGATACAAACCTGCGTATTCGCGATATAGTGTGTGTGAGGGTGTGGCGGCGACGCGAAGGGCCCTCGAGGCGGAGGCGGCGGTGCGAAGCTCCCGTGGTACTGCAGGCCCGCGTACACGCCGCCCATCTGAAGCGGGAACTCGTTAGCGGAGGCAGGTGGGAGGGAGGGTACGGCGGGGGGGCTGGCGCAGAGGGGTCAGGTATGACAGCTAGAGAATTGTGTGAAGATATATACGTTGCCGTAAGTGTGGACTAAAAATGGGGAAACGTTAGCAGAAATAGTTGAGATTTTTTAGCTTAAAGGATGACAAAAAAGAGGCGTCGGTAAGAGAAGAAATAAGGGGATACTTTAGCTGAAGAGTAAGACTGAAGATTAAGAGATTTTGGCTAGAGATTGAGAGAAAATACAGATTGGGAAAAGAAAAGTAGATGAAGAAATTCTCGACTTTCTGATTAAAATATTTATACGGATAAAAAGGAAGTAAATAAAAGAGGCATAGCGGTCAAGCGAAAGTGACGAAGATAGAATGGTATCTAGTAGAAAAGCAAGTATAGTGAGTCCACGACAAGACTGGCCAATTAAAGGTTATTTAAAGATTGAGTGACTAAAGTTTAGATACAATGGCTAAAATAGCAAGAAATGCGTCACTATTGAAAATAATCTCTTTAAAAGAAAGATAAAGAATCTATCATAATTTAATACAAAAAAATCATCTCAATCTCTTCAAATTAAAACCTCCCTAAAAAGCTAAAAAAATAAACATAACAAGAAAAAAAAATCACACTGCGCCAGCCCGCCCGACACGTAATCCGCCGACAATATAACAGAACAAAAAAAAAACTGAAAAAAGATCAAATGTAACACGACGAAAAACATTAACATTTACATGAATTTAGGTAAGCATTCAATAAGGAAACAAAATAACAATAACGTAAGCGTCATGACAGATACAAATAAATAAAAAATATATCCATAGCAAGTGATTTAGTGATAGCGGTCAAGATTAGTCGTAATCGTGTTACATTCGATCGATCACCCTCGCATCCGGGAAAAAAAACGGGCGTCCAGTTTCCGAATCGGTTTGTATACCGGATGTCCGGCGAAAAAACCGGGCGAACGGGTTTTCTGCCGGAGGGACGGTTTTTTTACCGGATGGAGGTGTTTTTTTAAGAAATAAAGAGGAGCCCAAGGTACCAGGGGGTAACATACAACAGCCGGTCAGTATAATTTAAGCATAAAGGTTCTCTACTCGTCCTATCGATTACATGACATGAAAATAAATACATATACTATCACACGTGTCTTTATCTATGAGATTGTATAAAAATTGTGCCAGAGTTGCTATTCACATTTTATAAATATATAAAAAAATAATTTCATCAAAAACAAAAACTCAAAAAAATATCGTATATAAAGTGATATATAGGGAATACTACGCTACAGTGGGCAAAGAATCTATTTTTAATCATCTATAATGAGAAAAATACATAGATAGATAATCGACGAAAAAAAAATAGAAACATAACAAACATAACACGGAAAAAAATACATAAATATCATAAGAGAACGAGAGAAAATCTTATGGCCGAGTGTAGGTGACCACGGGAACGGCAATATGAGTGTTAATTGTTCACATATAAAGAGCATATTTGAAAAACAGCCAAACGACCTGAGACAAGTTACATTACCAATATCGTTTGAATCGAATGAAATCACTCAAATGTATTATTCGTTAATAGACTAAAATATTAAAAAGAGGAGCTCGTGGCTAAGCTATAACCGGTTGGTCCGTAGATGGGTGACCATCTTTGTCATAACGAGTTCCTCCGTGTTTCGGAAGGCACGTTAAATTGTGGGTCCCGGCTGTTATTCCTACGTCTTTGACAGTCGTTACAAGGTAATCAGAAGCTTGAAAGTCTGACATCCAGTCTAACTAAGAGGTATCGTGTTTCCCAGGTAACTGGGTTGAGGAGGTCAGATAGGCAGTCGCTCCTTGTAAAACACTGGTACTTAGCTGAAACCGGTTGGACTGGTAGCCGACCCCAACGTAGTTGGGAAAACGCTAGGCCGATGATGACTAATATTAATAATTTGCTATAAGCTTTTGAATTAATCCGATCACAGTCGTTATATAGTAAGGTTGACTGGACGGATAACAGATCGGTTGAGGTCACCACACCAAACTCAATTAGCGCAAAATGTCGCGGCTAGGACAAGCATTTGTGTGACCCACGAATGCTTGTCCTGAGTTTGGGTGTCTTTATGCATGTGACTTGAATATTTGTTGAACTCCCCGTGATACAAGGATTAAATTCTTTAGAGCGGGAGTCGTTTAAAAACAAAACTTTATAAATCTGATATGATATTAATACGACTCCCAAAGTTTTAATTTATTTCATTTGCCTGGACGGGTATATTAAACAAGCTAGAAACTTTAAGATAAGTTTCTCATCAACTTTTACTATATTTATCTATTCAATTTTTCAATGAATTATCCATCAGATTTAAACCAAGCATAAATCATATGACTGAAGGATACAAAACCGTTACACATTTGAGTGTATCTTCATCCTAAACGATCATAATGTCACTTGTCTGAGGTTGAAGTTCTAATTATAAGCGACCAGCCAAATATTCTTTTTAATCTGTCTACAGTACGAAAGCTGAGTTGCTAGCGGGCATTAAATCTTAAATAAAGTGTTGCAAAACCGTTGGTTTCGACCTTCGTGTGTTGAACGATTAAATAATGGTACGTATTAAGCAAATCTTTGCGTGATTGAAATATCCCTTCATCGTTTCCCCCGCGACCAAATTCTGAAAGACTGATCGAGATTCAAAATTAATTAATTTGATTTCAAACGTTGTGAGTCTTTGAACAGTTGTGCTCGGTCGATTTGACAACGGAATTAATTGAACAGCTTACAGAAGTTAGGTGTTATATTTAAATGAAAACTTTCTTCAAGCTATGTCGCGCCTTGAATTTGAGGAACATATTAAAAGCATATATCTCAAAATCAACAATATTCGGTATTCATTCATTTTCATTGCAATTATTAAAAAAAAAAAGCTGACTGTTATACATAACAAACAAAAAACAACATTGATTCAAGAGGGTAAAAAAGGTACAACTGCGCCCGATCTAAACCCTATAATTTAAAACACAAAAATAGTAACAAAACTTGCTCAATACGTAACAAATCAACCCTCAACAGCCACACAGGCTCAACCCTCCAAAAATAACACGAAAAAAAAACACGGCACATCCACAAAGGTATCGTAACAGTGAGGAAAATAACATGCGATAACGTGACTTGGGGGTTAGTCGACAAAAAAAATATTTGGGAGGGTCGCCGAAGACCGGCTATTAGTACCTTCAGCAAGGTACTCTAATTATGCACTATACCTTGTATTTACAACAAAAATGAGCTGTGTGCATGCTGAGCCGACACGCACGGGTGTAGCGAGGTGTGTCCTTGTGTTTTGTTATACACAAAAACAATGTTTTATTTAAGTTTTTAATGACAGTGTGACTACATTTATAAGTGTTTTCTTTTTATAAACGACTAATTGTTGGAATTTGTTCTCTTGGGCAGAGTTTTTGGTGAGATTTGACGAGCCTCCAGCCACAACAAGAACAAAATCTAAGTTAGGCACAACGAGCTAAACAGCCTTAATATCGTATTTTCGCAATCGCATATAGGTAAATGTACAAGAGGCCCGGATAGCTTTAAATATAATCTTTGTAGTAATATCATCACAAGAAAATAACAAAACCGATTAAAAAAATACCGTAGTACAAATTCGCCTAAGCACAACTTATAAATGTAGTTCAACTGAAACATTTTCTGAAAAATAAACAATCAATTGTACAAAGTGTTATGTTTTTGTGTAGTGTACAGAAAACACAAAGAGACACGACTTAAAAACAACATTAATAATTAACAAAAACATAAACATCTGTCTACCGCAACCCGTGTTACAATATCACGTGAACATAGCTTTGTTATTATAATGCCCCCACACATATATATAACATGAAAAAAAAATGTTATATAACAGAAAAAAAAATACTCTGGAACTTTGTTTAATAGAACCATCTATCACAGCGTCAATTTAACACTATAACAGGACATATAAAATAAATGTTATACAGGGTGTCCCAAAGCTCAACGATAATGTGAGACCGGATGAAAGGCCAAGTGATAACAGATCAGGGAGAAATAAATCCATCACTCAGTTCAGCTATAAGAGGCATTTAAAAAGTTGAAATTCGACAACCCTCGTCGCATTTTTAGGTCCTGTGATCACCAATTTAACAATATCGCTGTGATTTTTTTTATTTCGAAAAATATCTCTTATCGCTTAACTGAGTGATATGGCTTTTTTCCCTGATCTGTTATCACTTGGCCTTTCATCCGGTCTCAGATTATCGTTGAGTTTTGGGACACCCTGTATATATAACATAACAAAAATCTGTGTGGGAGTATTAAAAGCGTGTATTCCGTAGCATACACGGCTACACCCGTGTCAAACAATGCTGTTACGGCGCCGTTGTGTGTCACAAATAGTTCGTGAAATGAGTATTACATTGACAAGAGTTTGTTCGGCGCGGGTGAGGTATAGTGGCAACGTATTTTGAAAAATTTTATGTTGCTCAGTTAATTATTCTTCTAAAATAGGTAGTCAAAGTGCGATAGTTAAGTGATTGGAGTCTCCACGATCGAAACATACTGCGGGTTCGATCCGGCTTAGAACAAGCGTTTGTGTGATCCACGAATGTTTGTCCTGAGTCTGGCTGTCTTTGTGCATGTGACTTGAATGTTTATGAAACCTCCCGAGACACAAATTAAATTCGTTGATCGTTTTAGGAGTCATTTAGCAAAAAGGAAAATGAAATAATGATTTTAAAGTAACCATTAAAACTTATCTCGTAACAAATATATGTATTTGATATCACCATCATGTGTCCAAAGAAAAATAACTCAAAAATTATAATATTGACAGCCCATCACATAAAGAAAATAACATTCACTTAACGAACATTTTTTGATTTGTTATATGTCTTTAAAAAAGCCTGATCAAAGAACATACTCTACAAAAATCTAGTTCCAAAACAACAACCTGAGCATACAAAAACATTTGTTATTATAATTTTTCAAAAACGTTATCACTATAACCCACATTCCCGCTCACCAAGCGCTGTGGATCTATTGTATTGTAAGTCACACTGGCTCAAATGCACCGCCACCTTAACATAGCTAGATTGAATCACAAACGACAGTCCAAATTAAAAATTTCATAACAACGAGGATTTTATTGAACGAAGAAAAATATATTCTTGTAAAAACTATATTGGCAGAAAAGCCTTCTAGAAATATCGAAACTAAACGAAGTCGGCATTACATCGGGAAATAATGAAAAACATAAAAGACATTTTAGAAGTCCGGTCATAATATGTAAAATACCGTAATTAGGGTTGTTTTGCAACTGATGAAGTGAATAACAGCATTTCTTTTGCGAAATTCTTTATTGACAATTTGTAGATGTATTCACGTTGATTTTTTTTTTAGAAATATCCGTCGTGTGTTTAATTAAACAATACGGAATGAATGAAACTTTCGCGTAACGTCATTTCTTTGCACATATTTAGCAAAATCGTCACGTCAAATTCTCTCCTAAGTTTAGACTTTTACTTTTTACCACCAGTCATCCGTTTTTGGTATTTCGGGGCAATCCTCATGGACACCCACCTCCTCGGGGGAGGGAAGGGGTAGTGTCAGACTCTTACTGACTATCCCTGAACTGACCGGCGCGTCGTAATGTATTGCTATTCATCAAGCAACGATCACGGGAAGTATTGACGTGCCTACGTTAAAGAAACTAGTGTTTCAAAATGTTAAGATCAAATACATTGTTATTCACTTCTTAAGTTACAATATACTCCGAATATTGGTGCGCTTAACATTTAGGATAAGCTTTCCCGATGCATACCAAGAATATGTGAGAAAATTCTCTAAAAGAGGTTAATTTCACTGAATAGTGTCATTTTTAATTTGAATTGTCGTTAAAATAGAACAATAGCAACGATAAGACTTTAACAATAAACACTTGTACCATTATTTGAATTAATAAAATCATTTACACCAAAGAAAGGTATAAATTAATTGGAATCTTAATCTAAAACTATGGTTTACCTGTCCAATATGAGCCTGTAAAAGCTGTTTCAAAATTTTATAGTATTGTGTGAAATTTATACACCGTGATTTTTTAGTCGTCTTACAAAAGCAGCCCAGTCCATGTATCCAATGACTAGAACACATTCATGATAAAAACAATTAGGTATTTATGAGATTTGAATAAATTTAAAATGTAATTTTTATTCAATATTATGATGCAATTCGAAGTTTTTTGGAAACACAGCTCTGTTGCGATCGCGGTTCGAGCCTTGTAACAATGGTGAGGGGCGCGGGCGGCGGCGTTTTTATCATTTTTAAGAGTATATTTCAAATTTCTCTTGTTTAATTTTCTTCGTACTTATTATCTTAGTTGATGATAAAAAAAAAATCGCGCCGAGGGGTATTTTACGTCGGATACACGAACTGGGCTGCTTTTGTAAGACGTCTAAAACATCACCGTGTATATAAAACTACTTCAAAATATATTAAAACGTCAAATCTATAACTTGCTCTGTAAATTTCAAATGCAAAAAGTCGAAAAGACAGTACAGAAACACATCTATAATTAATCTACAGCACTTTAGTAACATTAATAAGTATTAAAATAAATATAATGATACAGTGTTACATGTTCAGTCGTCCAAGCTGATCGTAACAAGTAAGGTCGAGGGCAGACATCGCTGCAGGACAAAACAAGCGAGAATCTTACACTGGATAATTAATTCGCTTACACTGGCAATTTATGAGGATCAGTTGCTTTTTTAGAATTATAGTAGAGAATGAGAGAGTTGTAGGCATATTGCTTAAAGAAAGATTCACCTTGTGGACCAAACTATAGCCAAATTAATCTATATACTAATATATAAAGCTGAAGAGTTTGTTTGTTTGTTTGAACGCGCTAATCTCAGGAACTACTGGTTCGAATTGAAAAAATCTTTTTGTGTTGAATAGACCATTCATCGAGGAAGGCTTTCGAGAATGGCTATAAACCACCACACTGCGTGATACAATGGAAAATGTAAAAAAAAAACAGGGCTGGTATAAATCATAACTTATATCTTCTACCCACGGGGACGAAGTCGCGGGCAACAGCTAGTATAATATATAAAGCAATTGTCTTCATACATTTCTTCAACTTAAAACGAAAACTTATCCAATATTGCCAATGTTAGCTCTTTAAAGTTAATTTTAAACGCTCGTTCTGCTGAAACAACGTCTGTTCTCAACTTGACAGGTCTTGTGCTCATAGCTGGCATTGCCATACACATTATACTAATCTGAGCTTATGAAGGCATATGAAATTATTCATGGACGTACGTTTGACGAGTTTTTGTTGTTTAAATAAATCTGGGGGACATGTTTAAAGCTTACTTTGTTTCGAATTAAGTTTTATAATGATTTTTTTTGCTGAAAATCTAATTGCTTATACATTAAGGAAAAGAGATACATAATTGTATGATTCGTTCATTCTTATTTGTTTGGAGATAAAATAGAAGTAGTTTGATCACAAAAATTGTCCACTTTTATTGAAAATCTAGTTTCCTATACGTTAAGGAGAAGATGTAAAAGATTTGTATGTCATTCTTATAAATTTGTTAGACTACAAAACATCAGTAGTTTTAAAAAAAAACTACTAAAGATAAAACAAGTTTAATTTATCATAAAAAGTAATTTGATATTAAACAGAATTACTATACACATTTATAGTCCCAAACAACATGTTTAGGTCACACCAAAGACAAAATAAGCTTCACATTTTAACTTCATCAATAAAATTAGAATTATATCATCAAAATGACGTCACATGAATATAATTTCATGCCTACTATAGCTATTATAAAAACTTCAATAATCAGTCGATGATAGACCATTGAAAACCCATATTAGTAGCTCCCCGCGCCAAAGCGCTCAGACGGTGTTTCGACTACCCACTTATTGAGAAAAATATAAAGGCACAACATTTTTGTAACAGTCAAGGAGTAAAACTATTTTTAAGAAATATTAAGCACATAGGTTTAAATTGAGAAAATATAACCTTTATAATGAAAGTTGGGTATTAATTGAGTAAGTAAACTAAATTATAGATTTTAAATAGTTTTAAAATATACAAATAGCAAGAATAGTTAAACTATGTATTAATAAGTAAAATTGTGCTAATTAAGGGAAATCACTATATTTAAATACGTTTTTTTATTTATTATTATGAGAATAAGGTACAAAACGTATAAAAAATATGTGCTTCATATTAAAAAAGTACATTCAAGATAAGTGAAGCTTACTGCAATAAAAAATGAGACTTATTCATATGAACATATAGAGTCGAAAAATCGTCTGGTACAAATATTTAACCTTATATCACAGAGAAACCGAAGACTAAGTTAGAACTACGCGGCACAAGGATACTAAGCGACAATGCGTCCAACCGTCAGCATCTTAACACCACAGACCACGGGAAAATATAGACAGGACAACTCGAAATTTCAACGTTTTTTTTATTACCTGCTTTGAGAAGCAACTAGAGTAATTACTAAAACGTTTTAAAATAGCCTGCAAAACGGTTTATTTGAAAAAAAAAGGTAAATTTGTTTGAAAAACTAATCTGTTGCATTATTCAATGTTTACCTCTGATGGATAGGTTCATTCAAAATATTTTGTAAAATTTACAAAAACTTTACGTTGCTTTATTACATAGTAATATATTATCTTTGATAAGCAACACCATTTAGAGCATTTGATCCACAAATCGATTTATTTCGTTTCAGACTTCTTATACAACGAAATAAGTCTTACTATGGGCTCTCATGTTGCCAACTAACTGTGTTGAGGAGGTCAGATAGGCAGTCGCTCCTTGTAAAATAATGGTACTGAGCTGAATCCTGTTAGACTGGAAACCGACCCCAACATAGTAGGGAAAAGAATAGGCTGATGATGTAAAATTTTGGCGCTATTAAAATCAACAAGTATTTTTTCCCTTCTTCTTTTTTCGTATGTACTGTCTATACTTCTCCGAGGTCTGTGCTTAACACATAACCATCTGGGCATGCATATGTGCATTACGTTGATCGTGGGACGTAGGTGACGAGACGCCAAACGAACACGATTACTGAGGGTAGACATGGATTGTGAGCTGTCAAATGTCAATATGACAGAATAGAATTGAATATAATTCCCGGTATATTAAAAATGACTGGACGGATAGCAAAGTGGTTTAGGTCACGACGCCAAACTCATTGCACGCGTCGTGTCGAGGCTTCGATCCCCGCGTAGGACAAGCATTTGTGTGATCCACGAATGCTTGTCCTGAGTCTGGGTGTGTGGGTGACTTGAATATTGATAAGCCTTAGCGATACAAGGATTAAAATCCTTAATAGGTGAAGAGGTTTTTGAAACAATAAACAAAATTTGATGACTGAAAATCTCGTGCTAAACTAGCTTTATGGTTTGTATTAGCGACGGAACAATAAAACGATTTACATTCATAGTGGATGAGCAATCGATGCCACAATTCTAATATAAAACATATTAAAGATTAAAATGACTTATCAAAATAAAAAAAAAAACATTTTTAGGAGTTTATAACAATATCTATTTTAAAGCTAGAATCCATTTCGTCCTCAGTTAAACGTGATAGTTAAATGGCGTTAAGTTTAAACCCATTCTAAGGCGTGTGCTTAACACCGACAGTTAAATACTATACTATAAACAAACCAAGCGCGTGATCGTTATGCTAACGTTTACAGTTAAAAAACGTTATGATGCTGCACAGATTAAGGTATAGTAGGACAAAATAGTTAACTTAGGTTTAAATCCGTTTATTAGGTGATGAATGAGTAATTAATCTAGTATTCGATCTCGTTTTAGGTTTAATATGTTTAGAGTAAAGTTAAATTATTAAAAGGCACTGAAAAAAAAGCGAGTTGATTGAGAGCAAATTAAGCTACACTTGATAAGGTCGATCCGCGGATCGGTGACCATCTATGTCATAACGAAATCCTCTGTATTTCGGAAGGCACGTTAAATTGTGGGTCCCGGCTGTTATTCCTACATCTTTGACAGTCGTAACAGGTAGTCAGAATCTTGAAAGTCTAACTACCTGTCTAACTAAGGTAAATATAATAATAATAATAATATGCGATCATATATTTTTAAAACACCAGGAAAGGGACCAGATGAGAAAGATAACTGATTAAATTATAATAAAAAAGCAAGTATTTGTAATTTACAAACTTATACTAATATACGTATGAAAACACATAATATACTTATTAATTTACAACAAAAACCATTTAAGGCCCATCATTCAAACAATAAAATTAACCATCCCTTCACAAAACGAATTCAAACCCAAATTACACTCAAACATACAAACAGTTAAATAATCTATGCAACATCACAATATATATAAAAAGTATTCATATCAAACACTATCGTATTATAGACGAGCGTCTTTAGGCGACAGACCAAAACCGAAGCTTAACAATACCAAACCATAGACACGGTAGACTTAACACAACGGCATAGACTAGATAGATCAATATTTATAATTATAAGATTATTTAATTATAAGGCTATGGAATTTGGTTGTACTTAGATTAAAGTTAAGAAAATATTTTACATAATATACAGGTCGAAATGAATAACCTAATTTTTTCAGAAGTAGGTTAAGGTAGAAAGTACTTTCATAACCCCCTTCCCCCCCCCCCATAGTCGCGTTAAACGTTTAACGCAAACCTGTTAATAGTCGCATAAGAATTGTCACTTTAATTACATCGATATTAAAACTTAGATAACGTAAAAAAATATTAAATGTTACGTGATTTAGTCTTTAATTAACAGAAATAAACGAAAACCAACATTCAACATAATTTCATTAAAAAAAATGTTTCATTAATCTTTAAATTTCAAATAAAATTTCAATTATTGACTTTAAAACGCAAAACATATCTCATTAAAGTTTTATAATATTTCCAGCAAAATGTTTGAGAGACTATTTCTAAATACATAACTAAATCATAGACAATACAACCAAACCCCAAGCCTCTAACAACTTGTCTCCCTCCTGCCCCCCATGTATCCCTGTCTCTGTGCCGGTGTGCTATGTCACGTGACGTCACTATAATAACAAAGGTGAAGCGGGGCTAGCAGCCACTGCGCCATACGAGGACCATACATTTAGGATTCGTAACCGGTGAGAGGAGTACCGAGCCTTATGTTTAGAGACAACTTTGTAACAACCGTATGTTTAATACTAGCTGCTGTAGGCGACTTGGTATTCACACGGGAGCTTTTTTAACGCGCGTTAAAAAAGCGTTCAAATAGAACAAATGCATTTTCAAGTAGTTGTCCATACGTCCGTGCTTTTAAAACGCGACGCTTTTTTATCGAGTAGTGTTGCATTTTGAGCGCTGGGCGTTGAGCGCTAAAGGGAATAGTCGTGTGAACATGTACTTGGAAATGCATTTGTCCTATTTGAACGCTTTTTCAAAAAGCTCCCGTGCGAATCAGGCCTAAAAGAGAGATTTTTTTAAGTCGGATGAATTGTTTTAGAGTGTCTTACTTGTCAGCGTTTTTTTTTTTCAAATTTCATTACTGATCTGATCCTATAAATCAAAACTTAGATTTGTATCCTATAGAATTCCTCCATAAATGGCCTTTATAAAACTAAAAGATATTTTCAAATCAGGAAGAAATTGTGCAGAACTTGTGACTTGGGGAGGAAGTTTGAGTGTTCTACTCAAACTATAAGTTATGAAATTTAATGGAATTTAAAGCAAATCGATATTTTTTGGGTCCTTTGAAACGTAATTGAATTGACTAAGAAAGTCTTAATCGATTCATTAAATGTGTATAAGGATGGAGAGGAAAATAATCTATGTAAATATGTTTATAAGGATGGAAGGTTATCCATCAATTTTAAAGCCAAGATTATCTAGATGGAGAGCAAATTCTATGTTAAAATGTTTAATTTTAGACCTTTTTTGCTCTCCATCCTCTTTATTATCAAAAAGAAAAACCATATTACAGAAATAGACCTCGAAAGCCGAAATTACAACAGCTAAAAGATTCCAAAAACCAAAAAGTTGTCTTTAAAACATAAAGCCGGTACATGTTGGACAATATGCTAAATGTTAGAAACATGCACGCACCCATATCTTGAAATCTCCGATACCAATTTAATATTTTATGTCAAAATATAGTCAAATCATTACAGTTGTGACGCAGTCTTACTATGCGATACTGTGTTACAGTAACATGTGTTGTGTTGTCAGATAGACAGTCGCGAGGTAACATACGGGGCTCAGCTGTCGGTGAGACTGGAAGCCAACTAACATAGTTTGGGAGGTCATGCCGATGCAATTTAGACTAAGTATTCCTATTAATATTGATCTTATATTTTATTGTGTAAGACATTTGTTTTAAGCGTATTACCAGATGTATATCTATTTATTTATTTGCAAGAACGTAGTCAAGTCGTAGATATAATTTTCTTACGTTTTTATACAATCACTTTGGACTGGTTGAATTTTTGCAACTCAATTTTGAGGCGCTTCCCGATAAGCTAGCAGGCTCAAATTTTCCGGGTATCTTCGAACCCGATGACAATGCAATTCACAACTATAAAAACGGCTGGACCGACTTTGATAGTTGTTTAATGGAATTATATTTAAAAGCGTGGGTTTTTAGACTTTTTAAATCTAAGAATTAAATGACTGGTTACAAAAGTGATGTGTGGATATTAATGCTTGTTTTTAGTAAAGCTGTATCGTTAAATTAACCTAACATAATTTAAAATGGATTATTCACAAGATGACAGTCGATTAATAATAAACTTTATATTCATGTGCATATGTATTAAAACAGATTGATGAGTATCAATAAGGGAAGATCTAGGACAAGCATTTGTGTGATCCACGAATGCTTGTCCTGAGTCTGGATGTCTTTGTACATGTGACTTGAATGTTTGTGAAACCGTCCAAGACACAAGGATTAAATTCCTTAGTGTGGGTGTCTAAATACATATTTACCGTTCATATGAGCACGAAAGAATATGACACAATAAAATATAAGAACTTCAATATAAATACTTAATCTTTCAAATATACATATAAAAATATCTGTAATTTTTTACACTTTTCTAAATCATAGTTTTATTTTCATATAATGGTTGATGCTTGTAAGCTTGCAATTATTGAAATCTCTATTATCAATTAATTACATCCCATATCCTAGCAAAAAATGTTAATAAAAAGCTTAAAAATACATTATCAAAACATATTTTAGCGACAAATAATCCAGTAACCACAAATCCCAAAATACAACTACTAAATGTTAAAAGTTTGCTCGAAATGTGTTCATTAATTTACAAGTATTTTACAAAAAAGCATTAAACTAGTATCGGAGACCAAAACCGTTTTACAAATGTGTATAAACCGTTGCTGTATATACTGTATGCGAGGACTTGCTTATCGACTGTCTTAAGAATTCCAAAAAGGTTTCTAAATAGTTTTTATTTCAAGTGACAGACCAGAGAAAAGTATATAAAAAATTAAAACATAATCACATTATAGTAAGATTTTTAATTCGAATTTAATTCGCTAGATTGAATCCCATCCCAATAATATTATAAACGCGAAAGTAACTCTGTCTGTCTGTCTGTTACGCTTTCACGTCTAAACCACTGAACTGATTTTAATGAAATTTGGTACAGAGATAGAGTTGACCTTGAGAAAGAACATAGGATAGTTTTTATCCCGGAGTTTTCTTGGAAACGCGATATAACCGACCTCGACGCGGGCGAAGCCGCGCTAAAAAGCTAGTTCATTATATATCCTTCTCATCTGGCCCATACTCAAAACTAAGCAAAGACAATTCAACAAGCATGTACCCGCATATGCATACATAACTTATATACATATAAATAGACTTTACTAAGCATGTACTATCACTATAGCTATCTCACTCTAAGAGAGAGATAGAGCATGTTAGTCACGTGCCAAGTATTTTCTATTTATCATAATCGATCACGCTGGGGTGTCGTGAAGTGGCTGTGTTGGGAGATCGAGAGGGTTGACTGGCCCGTTGGTCTAGTGGTTAGTGACAATGACTGGTATATTGGAGGTCGGTGGGTTCGATTGACACCGACAGGAGATGTTTGTGTGATGAGAGTTATCATTAGATATGTCTAGGTGGTATTTTTTTATACATTATTTATATATTTCGAAAAATATAAGTAAGAGAATTCCTGCAAATTTAAAGGAGAATTTAATAAATTTATCTCTTTTCAATGACCATGGATATAATTCTTTAATTGGACGAAAGTTTTGTCTTTTGACATAATTTGAAATAGAAAAAGCCCAGTGGAGGACTTCAACAGTTCTTGACTTTGATAAAAAAATATATGATAAATATAATTTACATACATTATATGTAAAGTTTTTGAGAAGTGGACAAGGTATTTTGATAAAAAAGATCTAAGAAAAACACCCAACAGTGGACACTCCAATATATCCAGACTTCAATCAACCGACATTTTGTTCTATATAGCCAGTAGGCCGAGTTAGCCAACCCTCCCTCCCCAGCGCCCCGGGAGTACCTGGTAGCGCAGCGCGGGCAGCGCGGGCAGCACGGCGGCGGGCCACAGCTCGGCGCCAGCGCCCGCGCCCACCTGCGGCCCCCACACACTCAGCTGCGGCCCGCGCCCCTAGGTACTGTGGCCTAGCTCTGGCTAGTCTATACTGTGACCCTGTGACCCTAGCTCACGCCACACTACCATATACTGTGACCCTTCTAGCTATAGTTTGAGTTGAACCCTTGTAGTTGAAACCAAACTGCTATACTAGACCACGTTAATCAATACGACTGTAAGCGACGTGTCGCGTAGGACAAGCGTTTGTATGATATATAAATGCTTGTCTGTGTGTCCTCCATCGAGTCTGGGCGTCTTTTTATGAAAATTTAATGTTTACAAAAACCCCGTCAAATGAGAACTAAATAATACATCATAACTGCAAATAAAATGACCCCAGACTCTCAAATTTCATAATTACAGCGAAAACTTAGTAAGTTTAAGCTTAATTTACTTCCAAAACACTTTTTTCTTTTCTTACAGAACTCTTTCTATTAACTTTTCTAGCTTCAAGTCATGATTAAGGACTCGGATTGGGTCACAGTTTCTCTAACACCCTCCCCCCCTCACAATAAAATAACTAAGTCACCCGGGATCGCAGACCGCAGCCGTTATAGGAAAACATTTCACATGTTTTCAATCGTCCGTGTAACTTACAACTATTACAAACTAACATACATTATTCATATTATACAATCATTATACATGATCACACATCATTGGTTACACAAATACGGATTAAAAAATAATCTAAATTTATTTAAAAATAACACAAAAAGTTACAAAATGGCACTTTCAACACCAATTTATAACTTTAACTTATGGTTATTTAAATGATCATGAAAACAACGAATTAATTATTTTAAATATATCATATTTTCTTTACATTCTGACTATGGCCCGAAAACAGGCAAAAAAATGATAAACGAATGATGTGTTATCATAAACATACTTAAAACTATGCTATGCCCAGATTTCAACGTCAAAATAGTCCCATCTCTTTCTGACAGCTTCCATTGAAAAGAGACAGACAACTTATAAATTAAAAAAGGACAAAACTTCCTTTTCTTACGAGTTAGAAAGAGCTAGCGATATATTTAACTTAAGAAATTATATATTTAATAATATTTCATTAAGATTTTACGTTATTGTATACATTTGATGCCGTATTCTCGTGTGTCTGAGATACACAGGCACACACATACATACACAACAAAAACATTTGTAAAATAATGAATTTATAATAACATTGTTATATATAAAAATATATCGAAGTGTATTCGTGTTAAAGTGTGTAAAAACAATATTTTCATTTAAATTGGCACAGTTGGTATCAAATATTGGTACAAAAATTTGTACCGAAATTTGTAAGTAAAACTATGGTTTGTATATTTGATCAAACATTTGTGATAGTGTCTCATGTTGGTGTTTGTCAAAATAAAATATATATCTCAAATATAATCGTACCCGGTCAAAATGCTATATTTTTCATATATTTTGTGTACAACTGAAAGAAATCTTACATGATTAAATATATATACGGGACACGTCATAGGAATTTGAATTTATATATATATGAAAACATAAAAGTCCTCAAAATGACCTATTAAATGTAACAAAGCCTATTCATCCCACTGCTGGGCAAAAGCCCTTTTCTTTTATAGAAAATTATTCAGCATTAATCAATGCGAACGATTTCAGATTTCGTTTAGGAACCTAGGTTTTTGACTTATATTAACTTCGATAATAACCTCAAAAAAACTGAATAACTATCATATAAATAGTATTTTAATTATAAAAGATTTAAAATATCAAAAAAAAGACCTGTAAATTTAACTCATCCCCTATATCCAATAGAATACGCAACTATCCGATACGTGAATTAATTTTTCTTCATTCTCCTAGTTGCTATCTCGCTCTAACTTAAGACTGATCGATATGAGTAAGCGAGACAGCGATATATAATAAAATCGTTGACGTGTCCCGTCCTTCAATTAATTCCGTTAAACAATGTTGCTAATAATAAAAGATTTATTGTATAAATAATATTTTAAACATTGATCTCAATATATATTAATTTATTTGTCAAAAGATTAACTTATTTGAGTTTCTTGCCGGTTCTTTTCCATTGAATGACATTTCGGTGCCATGGACCTAGAGTCATTACTTTTAAAATTGCCTGGAAAACTACTGATTTTGAAGTCTTAGATCTTAATTAATATTGTGACATCAGTTAAATTGTTCTAGCCATCTTACCAATTGATATTAAATCATTCTAATTCTTAAATACATAAATTGTAATATTATTAGCATCATCATAGTATATTCAGACTTCGAATTTTATTGTTAACTTAAATATTACAGACGATTATAATAAAATTAAAGTGTTAATTATCAATATAACCGAATTATTAAAAAGAGATCATTTGAGCTATATGGTTAAGCGTTTCAACAGCAATCCAAACGCGAATTGCTTTTCAAGTGTAATTTGAATGCAGTTGACTCGATTATTAAATGCTGCGCATATATTCCTTTTTTTTAATGAAACTACTCCTGCATTATTATATTTAATCTTTTTTTTGCGGGAGGTTTCATAAACATTCAAGTCCATGCGACTTCAATGTTTGCGTGAAGGCATCAAAACACCCAGACTCTGGTCAAGCGTTCTTGAACCACACAAGCTTATCCTACACGGGTATCGAACCCGCGACATGTGACCTCAGCAACTCAAACTTCAATTCAAGCAGCGATTGGATTGCAATTGAAATGCGGTTCTTCTGTCTAGAACCTAAGGTTGGTATTCAAATTGTTCCAAGGTTTTAAATGAGTCGCTTTCGTTATGATCTCTTTCTAGTTTTCTTTATGACTGTATATATATTATATAGGTCCTAGTGTTACCTGCGGCCGCTGCGCGTGGTCCCTGTGCGCGTGCCAGCCCACGCCGCCCAGCGCGCCCAGCCCGCGACCGCGGACTGACATCTGAGGCAAGGTGGACATGTTACTGAGGCATTTAGTTGAACAATTAACTAAGGTAAAAAAACACCAGCGGGATTGTCCGAAAGGGTTATCGCGGTAATCTAAAGGCAAAGCATGGAACATGGGTAGGTTTATTTATTCAGAAAAAGATTGACCCTCCCTTCCGCTCAACGCTGTGATTTGGGTGATGAAAGAAAGATGAAACGCTAATTGGGGACAAACCAGTTTTGTTAGTTATTCATTTGCACTCACAGAAATGGTAAAATATCAAGAGTGAATCAAACGTAGCAATCACTTGGTCTTCATTTTGAGTGTTTGTTGTCTAGCTATACACGATCATGATATACAATCCAGTTACAGACGGAAAAAGAGCTATCCACAGGCTTTTTTAAAGTACGGATCTAAAAAAATAACAACACTCCTAAAGGAACATTAATAAAAACAAACATGCCTAACAATATCTTGGGTTTGTGGCCTTATCTCTCTCTCCCACATCCAGGTACTCACTAACCTCCTTTATAATATAATTTTTGGCACACCCTAGAGTCTAAGGGTGATTCTCCGGAAAAAAATAAAACAAATTAAGAACATCATTATCCTCACCACACTTTTCATACAGCAGATTGCTTATTTTAATATTATTTTTATCTAAGCTTGCAAAGTACTACGGCTATTAATAGATGACGTAAGAATTAAAACATTTTAGCATTACAGTGACGTGAACCAGTTGGTGAGGATAATGACGACCTTAACTAGTGTTTTTTTTTTTTGAAGAATCACCCTTAAACATTTGATCATGTTATCAGGACTCACCTGGTTGATATCGAGTAAGAGCGGCGTGTGATGTGGATGCGCGTGGTGCGTGTGATGCGCCGGATGCGCGGGGTGCGCCGGATGCGCCGGATGCGGCGGATGTGCCGGATGCGCGGGGTGCGGCGGATGCGGCGCGTGCGCGTGCGGCTCCAGCAGGCGCTCCGCCCAGCCGCCCGCGCCGCCGCCCAGGTAGCGCATCCGCCGGCTAAGGGGCAACCAGACACGAGGGTATTAATATTAACTTGACGTTGACTGGCCTGTTGGTCTACTGGTTAGTGACCAGTAGTGGGGTTCAATCCCCACTCGGGACAAATGTTTGTGATGAACATGATCAGTGGTTCTGTATGTGGGAGTAATTTATCTATAATAAGTATGTATTTAGGACTATTTAAGTATATTTATCAGTAGTCTAGTACTCATAATACAAGCTATGTTTAGTTTGAGACTAGATGGCCTTGAGGGATAAAAAACTAATTCATTTATTACTATTAGGTTTTAGGCGGGCCCGAATTACAAGACTACTATAGAACTACAGACATTTTGCCGTGTGTGGCAACACTTACTTAACAGCTCGTATCGATTAAAAAATAGAGTAAGATCATGGTACAAATCTAAATTTCTTAAAGTTTTGCGGATAACGAAACCATAGCGCAATCTTATTCGACGCCAACGCCATCTAGTAAGTCAGGGTGTAAACGTAAGAAATTAATTACGTTGGCGCCTTTATTATCAAAAAGTCTATGTCTTGTTTATATGGATGCCTTCCCACCTTACATACTGAGGACCGCTTGCCCAACAGTGGCCGTGGACAGGTGGAATAGATTGATTGTATACATACGGTGGTTGGTAATGGTGTCTGGGTGTTCGCCGCTCAACAGCCGGCGCCGATACGGAGACATTGCTCTCCCCTGGAATCATAGAAATTATTATCAGTAAATAACATATTATTATTGTTCTGGAAACACCAGAATATTATGAAACTTATTTTACGTAAGTATGTAGTAGAATTTCACAAATTATTCAGGCAAATGCTTTTTATAGGTGAGCTTCGAACCTGCGACGTCACCCAGTGCGTTTAACGTGACAACTATGCTCAAGACATACAGACGCATACCAGACTCAGGACAAGCATTCGTGGATCACACAAATGCTTGTCCTACGGGGGCCGAACTGAGCAGTTGTGGTTTTGGCAAGATGAAGTCAACCACAGTCAAGATGGACTCTGCCCTTGGACCCTCCATACTATAATGCCCGCTAGTATACCTGAGGACAGGTGTCTGGAGATCCGTCTCCGCTTCCTGCTGGGACTGTCCCCGGCCTTGGAGGACAGCTCCCCGTCCGAGGACCCGGCGCCGCTGACCATGGACTCGACTGAGCCTTCTAGGGGATTCGTATCCTGGGGAGGAAAATTATGATACATTAGGTTTTCAGAGACTAGGTTTTGAGGAAATCTGTCTGTAAATAATGTGGTGGTATGGAATTTTAAATGTGTAAAAATGGTTACAAATGGTTTCCTTCTTCGTCCCTAAGGAAGGACCTTAAGAAATAAGGTATTTAACAAAAAAATAACAGTTTAGTCCATTTAGAGATTTATAATAATTATTGGATATGATTTTTTTCTTTAGCTTGTAAGCAAAAAATGAAGAGGATACAGTGATTTATAATTTTGTTTGACGTCACTTACCAGTAACGTGAGATTTTAACTAGCTTGTGATGTTACTACGCTAAATTTCATCTTCCTTATTTTTTAATCTATACTACTAATATATAAAGCTGAAGAGTATTTTGTTTGTTTGAACGCGCTAATCTCAGGAAATACTGGTCCAAATTGAAAAATTATTTTTGTGTTGAATAAACCATTCATCGAGGAAGGCTTTAGGCTATATACCATCACGCTGCGACTAATAGGAGCGAACATACAAAGGAAAATGTGTAAAAATAGGGCAGGTATAAATCATAACTTATATCTTCTACCCACGGGGACGAAGTCGCGGTCAACAGCTAGTTATGTTATAATATGAAAAACACGTTAAGTATTTTTTTTTTTAAATAAATCAGTCAATCAAGAGATATTAAATAGATTTTGTATACTTGTGTCGTAGGGGGTTTCACAACCATTCAAGTCAAGTATTGGTGTTACTCACCATGTTATGATGATGGTGCATCATATGCGGGGGGTCAGCAGAGGTCCCCGCGCCTCCTGGACTTACGCGTACCTCTGGAAATGTTAATAACACAACACTTAGACATAATAAGATATGAATTGTATAAGTAAAAGTCTTCTTTTCCCGAATGAATGTTCAATTTATCTTTGGTCAAATCTTTAGGTGAGATTACACTGAAATTGAAGACAATAAAATCATTACTGAACAGAAACGTTTTGGCATATCTTTAGCTTCACTGTGGTGTCTGAGAATAATTAATTAAGTACACATAACTTTAAAAAAGTCACATTTGTACTTACTTGTCAGCATTGGGTTCAAACCTGCAACCTTGTGCATACAGATCCGTTCAAAACACCGCTCGGCAATCACAAGTTATGAGTCCATATAGACATATAATAATTAATTATACTCATAAATATGACTCTATTTTCGAAACATACATAGCCAAAAAAAATTACTCTCTTGATTAAAGATTGAACAAAATAAACAAAACAATTCAAGGAAAAGGCAGAAGACACAATAAATAAGAAAGTTAAAGAGATATGACCAATAAAATGATGATTATGAACAAAAACTGGCACTAAACATTCTTAGACACAATGAGATGGAAGGAAGGTGTAGAGCTCTCCGTCCGGTTGAGGGACAGAGACGGCAAAAAAATATGTACTCTTATCCATATACAAGGGAAGGGGGGCAACTACAGGCATACAACTTATAATTGTCCCCCATCCCTTATTATTGTATAAATGCTTCTATATATACCGTGATTTTTTAGTCGTCTTACAAAAGCAGCCCAGTTCGTGTATCCAATGACTAGAACACGTTCATGATAAAAAAATAGGTATTTATGAGATTAAAAAGTATGCATTTTTTTTTCAATATTATGATGCAATTCGTAGTTTTTTAGAAACACGGCTCTGTTGCGAGCGCGGTCCGAGCCTTGTAACAATGGTGAGCGGCAATTTTATCATTTTTAAGAGTATTTTCAGATTTCTCTTGTTTAATTTTCTTCGTACTTATTATCTTAGTTGATGATAAAAAAAAAAACGCGCCTAGGGGTATTTTATGTCGTATACATGAACTGGGCCGTGTATACTAAAAATAATAATATACTTTATCAGATTCATGTAACTCGTCTAACAACGGTTTACTCACGCGGCGTGGTCAGTTTAAATTAGGATTTTGTTGATTAGATAAATAATTATGAGATTAGGATGTGTGCTTCCAGCACACTATTTCGCCTGCTAGGGCAGCGGAATTGTCCGAAAGGGTTGTCATGCCCCGGTACATGAATAAAAATGAAAGGAACATGGGTCAGTAGAATTCTGACACTCCCATCCGCTCAACATTAAGCGGAAGGAGAATTTGATAATTTCCCATACGGAAAAAGGCGTACTATTGCAGCCATCAAACATTTTGATGCATTATGAAGTATTAAATAAATAATGGCAATACCAGTGCGTCTTCTTTCTGAAGGGCCGGCGGCCCGTCGCTCGGCGCGTCTCGAACCGCCTGCGCCACCACCTGTCAAAGTAAATGGTAAACGTGAGAAAAGAAGCTAAAATCAAAATAATATTAAGCATGCAAGACTTACACAACGCCATCTAGTCTCAAACTAAGCTTGCATTATGTCAGAAATCAAAATCAAGTAATTTATTCAAATTAGGCTACTAAGTAGCACTTTTTGAAGATCAAATTACATTGGACAGCATCCAATTTTGCCCACCCTTCATTGCTTCCTGAGTGCTTTTGCTGAAAGAAGAAACGGCGCAACCAACTCCCCTCCCCTATATGGCATGGTGTGCTACATGCAGATCTTATATATTTTTAAATTCAATTCAATTCAAATTCAATTTTAAATGCTGCCATGTCTCGCTAGGGCATGTGCATAGGATGGAAACCTCTCGATTAACACGATATGTTCTTCTTAGTGCAATAGCGAATGCAAAAAGAGATGTTGGGAGGCTTTTGTTTCCAAACACGCCCTCTCCCCACCCTCTGTAAACGCTTTCTTATTTGTCAGCGTTTCCTTAATAATCAATTTATGTGAACATATATGTGTTTTGTAAAAAAGCGACAGCGTGCTATGTTGTGGAGTTTGTTGCGCCGTTTCTTCTTCACAGCTAGAACACTTGGGAAGCGGTGAAGGGTGGGCGATACGGGGAGCTGTCTAGGTAACTAAGACGTGCAATAAGTGCTACTTTGTAGCCTATTTTGAATAAATGGATTCTGGCTTATTTAGGTTTTTTTTTTTAAACAGCTGATAAAAATACAACTCACCTATACTAAGCGGCCTCGAATGCTGATCATGGTGCATATGCTGGTTGTGGTTGTGGGGCCCGTGCCCGTGACCGTGGGGGCCGTGCTGCTGGTGCGACACGTGCTGGTGGTGGTGGCGCACGTCTCGTTTGACGGGCGCCGGCGCTGGTGGCGGGGACGCCGCCACGCACGCCTCCTTCGGACTGCCAGCGCTGCTGCCGTCACTGTAACAAGGAGATAGTGTGTTAGTTATTATACTATGAGTTTGTACATCATCGTCGGTAAAGCCTTTTTCCCAACTATGTTGGGTTTGGCTTCTAGCCTAACCGGATTCAGCTAAGTACCAGTGTTTTACAAGGAGCGATTGCCTATTTGACCTTCTCAACCCAGTTACAGACAACACGATACTCTTAGTTAGACCGGTTGTCAGATCTAGTTTTTGACTACCTGTAACGACTGTTAAACATGTATGAATAACAGCTGGGACCCACAATTTAACCTGCCTTCCGAAACACGGAGAAACTCGTTATGACAAAAATCGTCACCCATCTACGGACCAACCTCGTCGTAGCGTAGTTTAACCTGTGTTCAACTCACTTATGCAGTTATAGCACTGAAAATTGTATCTGCCGGAATAGGGATACGTTGGCATACGTGTCGCAAATGGAGGCCTATGTCCTATGACCGCACATCTTTAGTATGGAGGAGCTTGTTGCGTATCGGGTGAAAAGTTAACGGCTTCGACTTCAACCCACGCCGAGGGCCCGGGAATTATGAAGTATGTTGTGTGATATCAATTAAGTTTTTATTGCCTTAAAGATAAATTATGTGTGAGCGTTCTTAGACATGTTTGATAAATATCTGTCTTTTATTAAAAGTCGTTACGATCCAACTTTTAAAGTACTGCAGGGTGTTATTTTTAATTTTATCTCTTACTAGCTGTTGCCCGCGACTTCGTCCCCGTGGGTAGAAGATATAAGTTAGGATTTATACCTGCCCGGTTTATTTTTACATTTTCCATTATATCTTCGCTCCTATTAGTCGCAGCGTGATGGTTTATAGCCTAAAGCCTTTCTCGATTAATGGGCTATTCAATACAAAAAGAATTTTTCAAATCGAACCAGTAGTTCCTGAGATTAGCGCGTTCAAACAAACAAACTCTTCTTCAGCTTTATATATTAGTATAGATATAGATATAGATATTCCTGTCACAGACATCTTCAACAACAATAATAAGACCACTCACTACCAGACATTAATTAGTTCACAAGTCCACCAGGCTCGGTAAACTTTATCATTACAAAAAAAGGGGTTTTTACAAAGGCGAGGCAAGTCGACAGTACAAGGCATATCTCTTTAATTCATAAGCCTTTGTTCAGCTAATCTTGTGTAAAGGACTTAAGTCCGTCAACGGCAGCCATCTTGGACGATGACGTCACCATGCCGAGGAAATGTAAGGCTTTCGAGATAGTATTTAACGCTTGGAAGATTGAAGAGGAGATGGAAGTGCCTATATGACCTTAGTACCGTAACCATAAATAGGCTTAAGATAAACAAATCGAATGGGTGGCAAATATATTTATGTCATCATTATCATTCCCCTGCCCTTATCCCAATTATTTTATTTGGGGTCGGCGCAACATGTCATCTTCTTCCATACCTTCCTATCGGTCGTCATCTCACAAGAAACACTCTTTACAGCCATATCATCTTTCACACAATCCATCCATCGTTTCTTTGGTCGTCCTCTTAATATTTATGTATTCTCCCTTGAATGTACTTGATATCCCCCAATATATATATATACCTAACTGTAACAGCCGTGGCTAAAAATCGATCTTTATTTTTTGTTATAACAGAAGCAGAGATACAGCCTCATGACGAGCTTCCTATCTGATTTATTGATTTCCGCTTTGATTCTTTGGGTACGGAATCTTAAAAACGATACCTAGTTGATTAGTATGGACATGAAAACAGAAATTTATTTAAATAATAACATTTTACTTGTTTCAAATCAATCAACTTTAGGTAACTTTAAACAAAGTTGATCATCTTCTCCTAATAATGACACATACTCTTAGCTTGAGAAGCACTTCCTCATACTCTTGTCATCCTTGACAATACACGTGTAAAATGTTACCTACGGACTAGTTGGTATTTCTTTGTATATGTTTATTAAAGTCTTGTGTTTGCGTGTTCGTTATAAAACTAGAGTTTTCACACTCGTTTCGAAGCTAATCGTTAAGTGTACCATAAAAATTAATAAGTACGTAATTTTGTTACGCATTTCGTATTGGAATAATATCAGAAAATGTTTTTTTGAAAATCAATAAAATTATATCATTACATTAATCATTAATATAGTTTGTAGAAACGCTTAGGAACCTATTCCTAGGCGTTGTTCCAATATATTCTGGAAATCTGACGGACGGACTAAGCAGATTTATATTATTTGATTGGCGGCCGATTATTCAATCATCACTTAACTTCTATCTGAGGAATAAATATGGCCGTTTGACATATTTTCTATACAAACATATCCGTCAGGTAAAAGTTATCTGGCGATTGAGAAATCGGCCCTCTGTCAAATAGCCTATAGGGATGATGACTGGGTATAAAAAGAAAAAATCTCATTAGTCCCTCAGTTAGATAATTGAAAAGTATGAGACACGCACTTTTTCCTTTTTCAGAAAAACTAGAATTGACAAAGATTAACTGCTTTAAAGTTTATGAGAGGGGGCTTGTGACGTAACGATAGAGTAAAATTTATACTCAATCGTGACGTCACGCGTGTTTCATTCACTGTAATTTGGTCAATTAATGTTTACGGGACAAATTAAAAAATACGTATCCATTATTATACAAAAAACTACAAGACTGCAAAAAAAATTGTCATCATCCCTATTGTCAAGGAGATCGATTTCCATAGCCAATTTTATCATAGACTCTCCAAATACCAGACAACTATTACAAACATAATATCAATAGCACCGTTATCACTTTAATAATAACAAAACTAAAAATCGCGCAACAGTTTCGCCACAGTGGCGCCGCTATACAAAAGTCGGTGACGAGAGCGCTTGCGTCATAGCAACGCGTCGCACGCGCAGCACGTGTTTGCATAAGGGTTGGGTCGCACTGTAAGCGTGGCTTTAGAATATGAAGACCGATATTGGTAAACATGTACGGAATATATGGAAATGTAAGATGGATATTTATTTCCATTGTGCTTGTGAGTATTCTCTATGTGTGCAGGTATTAGAAAGGGTAAACAATCATAGATATGGATAATCTAAATCTTGATGTGTTTTCTTATATAAACACACTAGCTGTTGCCCGCGAATTCGTCCCCGTGGGTAGAAGATATAAGTTATGATTTATACCTGCCCTGATTTTCTCACATTTTCCATTGTATCTTCGCTCCTATTAGTCGCAGCGTGATGGTTTATAGTCTAAAACCTTCCTCGATGAATGGTCTATTCAACACAAAAAGATTTTTTCAATTAGGACCAGTAGTTCCTGAGATTAGCGCGTTCAAACAAACAAAGAAATAAACAAACTCTTCAGCTTTATATATTAGTAAGTATAGAGTATGGATGGTAAATAAATAAATTACTGATTTATTTCAGTTGTATATTTGATTTGGTAATCTTTGTTTTTGTTAGTTTTTTAGTCGTATCATATTCAATTATTAGACAAATAGACATACAAGTCCCTACACCACATAAACTGAGTTATTATCAAGGTTATTTTCAAGAATTTAAATAACACAATTGAAAAGAAAGCGTCAATTACGAATCGGACTAACGAAAGTTATTTATTATTTTTGGTGTAGTTTATTCCGTTTTTAGACAACGTTGAATGATGCACAGTTAAAAACAGTAATAAAATGTATCCAGTCTCATTAAAATATTTTAAGCAAATAAGTGATCATAATCAGCTATCCACCGCTCCGCTATCACTAGCACTCAACCCTTACTGTGCTCGTGCGCATTTTACGCAACGGTTCCCAGTGAGAGAACTAGAAAAACTTGACGGGCTTTGATAACTTAGCTTTACAAGCGACTACGAAAAAAGAGGTTTTCAATTCGTCTGTAGGTATATATTTTTGATTGTTACCTTACAAATTTGGACTGTATGAACCGCTTTTGTTGAAATGAAAACGTGAAAATGCTCTCATTGAATCCTTGTGTCACCGAATATTCACAAACATTCAAGTCTTATGCAAGACACCCAGACTCAGGACAAGCATTCGTGGATCACACAAATACTTGTCCTACGCGGGGATAGACACGTCGCGTAGAGTGGGTTTGGCGTGGTGACCTCAACTACTCGGCTATCCGTGCCGATGATGAATGAATGTGAAGAGATTAAAAAAACGAACAACGTTAAGGATACTAAGGTCACCCCTTTGCGGGTTTTGGGCAACGACTTACTGCGTTTAAGCTATCCTAAAAAAAACTCTTCTAATATTATAAACGCGAAAGTTGTTGAAAATGTATGAATGCACGCAAAAACCACTGAACGGATTTAGACGAAATTTGGTACACAGGTCGCTTATAACCAGCTTTAACACTTAGGATAGTTTTTATCCAGATTTCATGTTCCTGTGGGGTCATTTTCAACAGGCAGGCAACAGCTAGCCTTATAAGGTAATTATTTAATCTTTATCAGTTTTCCCAAGCTTCGTTGTGGTCCGCTTCCAGTCCCATTGGGCCTCAGCTGACAATGATAGAAGCTCCAAAAACGAAGGTAACCCCCAAAGGGTTACACGAGATCCTGTCGCTTAATTATAATGAAAACTTATATTTAAATTTTAAGGCTAGTTTTTATTACTACTTAAAGCTCCATACTATAAAATTTGAGACTTTATTCGATAAAACATATGCATTATTAAAAACAATACATATATTATTGCCTATTTATTACGAAAACTGTATAATATCATTTCTAGGAGCTGGTTTATAGATGTTTTCTTATTCTCAGACCTACCCTATATGCAAACATAATTTTATGAGGGACGGTCGAGCTGTTTCGGAGGAGTTGAATTACGTACACCGCGCGTGACTCCAGAATTTCATATGTAAGAATATTAAGACTTGTCTGTTCACAAGTATACAACGTGTATCAGAAAAAACACAAGTATAAACAACTTTTATCATTGGAATAATAGTTAGTTAGTAGTAGCTCCATACACATCTGGGCGCAAGACTCGACAAAATGTGCTGAACAGCCATTTTTCTTTTGCGTATTGGTACCATAGTTGTAAAAATTGTTCATAATGATGAGTATAATGACAGCTTTCAAGGTGTTGCGTTTTTTATGGTCATCATCATTCCCCTGCCCTTTTCCCAATTATTTTATTTGAAGTCGGCGCAACATGTCTTCTTCTTCCATACCTTTCTATCGGACGTCATCGCAAAAGAAACACTCCTTGCAGCCACATCGTCTTTTACTTAGATACAGCGACCTCAAATATTTGTTTGCTTGGCACGGCACCTAAACACATATTTTGTTATTGTTCTATATAATAATAATGTAAGCGTGCTGCTGGGGAGGTTGTTGCTCTGTTTCTTCTTTCAGCAAAAGCACTTCGGAAGCGGTGAAGGGTGGGCGAAACTGGGTGCTATCCAATGTAATCTGACCTAAAAAAAGTGCTACTTAGTAGCCTAATTTGAATTAATGACTTCTAATTTTGATTTTACACAATCCATCCATCGTTTCTTTGGTCGTCCTCTTCCCCTATATCCATCCACATCCATGCTCAACGCCTTCCTCATGACATGATTATAGTACGGTAAAACGGGGTGAATAGAAAATGAGTTTTTGTTAAAATCTGATCGTAACAAAATATACAGATCATACGAAAATTCTCAAGCATTTTTTTTTTAAATGAACGCGGACATCATCACATACATTGTTCTGAACCCAAAGTAAGTTGCTAAAGCACTCGTGTTATGGAATTCAGATACAACGAAGGTACCACAAACACCCAGACTCGAGACAATGAAGAAATGTGCATTTTTACATTGACCCAACCGGGGATCGAACCCGGGACCTCAGAGCTAGCGACACCTTGAAACCGGTGCGTGCGCCACTCGACCACGGAGGTCGTCGCATTTCATAAATTAATTGCGTTTAAACATTTAATGTATTTAATGGAAGAAAATAGTTATGCAACCCCCCAAAAAACACTTGTTATTCAGCCCTTAAAACTTTATTCACCCCGTTTTATTGCATAATATATGTTGTATATGTATGTAGATGTAAATCTCGCCCAACTCCAAGTCTTGGGGCCTGTTCACAGCGTCGAGGAGTCGTCGTCGCTTTCACCTCACTTTCATCGTTACGCCATCGGTATGGGCGAGGGGACGCCGAACTAAAGCTGGTTATAATTTGAACTTATTAGCAAAGGTGTTACAGAGTAATGCTAATGTTGATAACTTGGATTTGAATTGGTTTAAATCAATCGACAGTTAATTAATTCTTGTGGTTTCGCACAAGTAACGAAAAATAGGAAGCCTTGTAAGATTACTTCGTTGCCCGTTTGTCTGTCTATTTTCGACTAAACTTATGCTCCGGACAACGGCAAATTAAAAAAAAAAAACAATTTATAAATATACAGTAACAGATAGGTTTACTAGTCAATCAATAGGCTATCCCTACAGTCTAAGTCAGTATGTAATATCTTTAAGAAGTGCTACTTAGTGGCTTAATTTGAATAAATGACTTGATTATGATCCAAGAATTCAGACCTTTATCCAGCTTTTGGATCAGACAAAACGCTAGCCCTATGTCACATGAAACCTATTTCACACAGCCATTGTGAACGTGTTGACCTATGCCACTCATACCCATCCATCCAGTCAGATTTGGAAAAATTCTTGATATTTGATTACCGAATATCTCGAAGAATGTTATAGGTGGCAAAGTTACATTATCTGTCTTAAGAGACAGGCAAGACGAAGGAACATATCGCCGGAACATCCATAGTGGTAGTCTAAATGTAAATTTCAAGTTTATTGAAGAGCTCGCACGAGAAAACTAATCAACCAATCATCATCATCATCAGTTCGCGTTTGCGTCGCTTATCGGTCACACGTATCCCGTGTCTCGCTCTGCTAAGAAACAGCGTTTCTCAAAGTTAATTGCTCCGTCACACTTCCTGTTTATAGCTACAGCTAAAAATGGTTAGTTGCGGTAGATGCAACGACGAAGTGTCCGAAAGTAACGCCGTCTTGTGTAGTGGCTGTAAAAAATATTACGACTATGCCTGTTCGGGTGTCACTGAGAGTGGATATCGCCGGTTGGGTGCTGAGCGCCAGGCTAACTGGAAATGTCCTGGATGCAAATCACCGAAGCCTGTGTCACTTGAGTTGATAATGCAAGAACTACAAAATATCAAACTTACTATTGCCCCGATTCAAGACTTAACCATTGGTGTCCAAGATATTAAAAAGGAAATAGTTGACATTAAGACCACGCTAGTTTCCTATTCTGAGAAATTTCAAGTCGTTGACCAAAGATTACTCAAAGTGGAGAAGGCCCAAGAGGATGCTGTGTTAATGAAGAATCGAGTTACTACTTTGGAAGAAGACCTGAATGAAAAGAATCAATGGACGCGATTAAACAACATTGAAATCAAAGGTGTTCCTATGAAAGATCGCGAAAACTTGATTGAAATTGTCTCTAAAATTGGATCCAAAATAATGTATCCCATAGTGAAACAAAATATCAATTTCATTGCTAGAGTTCCTGCGCGCGATAACCGGACGAAACCTATAATCGTATCCTTTCTGAATCGTTACGTCAAAGAAGATTTCGTTGCAGCTGCAAAATCCTTCAAAACTCTTTGCTCGGCTGATATAGGCTTTGAAGATAAGGGGCGCATCTATATCAATGATCATTTAACGGTACAAAATAAAATTCTTCTCACCAAGGCAAAAAACCTGGCGAAAGAACATGACTACGAATATGTATGGGTAAAAAACTGCAAAATATTTGTTCGCAAAAATACTCAAACAAAATCTTTCATAATAAAAACCGATTTAGACTTAGGCAAAATAATGTAATTTTCGCATACAGTTCGTCATTACTATTTACCTATTGTAATATTCACGACTGTTATCATAAAACTTTGAGAATCACTTACAGCTCATTAGTGATCCTTTGTACTCATCAATGGAATGCTTTTGTTTGCGGCGAGCTCGCTACTTGTTGTTTACTACAAAATTATATTATTGTTTACACCTTTTTTCTTCGGTTACCCGTCATTATTAAGATAGTCATATTGCTTACTTCGATTTGCGTATGTGATATGCTTGTTAATCTTAATAAATATTCTAGTACTATACTTTATTTTCTAAGAATTATGCAATTTTTGGCTGGACTTATTTGTAAAGTTTTCAATATTTATGTGTTTGTGGGGTTTTGCTATGGTTTGACTACACTTATGTCTTTTACCGTCAACCTTTTATACTTACATACCTACTTTAGATACAGTAACTTATTTTACACCAATGGCTAGTATCTACTATCAGAATTGCAGAGGACTCAGGACTAAGACCAATGACTTTTATCGGAACTTATGTATGTCCAATTATGATATTATTTCGCTGACAGAAACTTGGTTGTTGAGTGATATATCGGATAGTGAACTTTTTAATGACAAGTACCTAGTATTCCGTCGCGACAGAGATTACGCGATGACCCAACAGACCAGGGGAGGTGGGGTTTTAATTGCAGTACACCGTAATTTTGCATGCACTCCAAACTTTAGTTGGAATTCTTCAGCTGAAGATATCTGGATCACTTTAACATTACGTAATGCGCGTAGTAAAAAACCGATTAAACTTCATATTTGTACCATATACTTATGCAATCAAAACATGGGTAATAGTTTTTCTATACAGTTGGCTAACTTTTTAACCAAACTTCAATACGCGACTGAAAATTTTAAACATGATGAATTTTTGGTACTCGGAGATTTTAATATGAGCAGTATCTTCTGGATTCCTTCTGATATAGGTCTGCAACCGATAAATGTTATTGGCCTACCTGCTAATAATCTGGTTGATACCATCTATGACTGTAACTTAAAGCAATACAATAACCACACTAATCATTCAGGTGGTATCTTGGATTTGGTTTTATGTAGTAATACTGTGTCGGTGTCGATATGCCCCGATCCGCTGGTGCCTGAAGATGCATATCATAAATCTCTTATTATCAAGCCCACTTTTATTGAATTAGACTCATTGGAAATACCTAGACGTAAAATATTCATGTATCGTCATGCTGACTATGAGCTAATCTGCAACCACCTATCTACTACCGATTGGTCAATATTATCAAACACTAAGTCGATGGAGGAAGCAGTCTCGATTTTTTATGAACTTATACTCAAACTAAGGGACACATTTGTACCAACACGTATTACGCCTAGTCACAGATATCCTCCCTGGTATAAGCCTTATCTTGTCAAAATAATTAAAGAAAAATTTAAATTTTTAAAGAAATATAAAACGTATGGTAACATATCTGATGACTATAGTTTCCGGTTACTCCGCGATAGGGTTAAAAAAGCTGAAAATAAATGTTACAAGGAATACATTATAAGTGTTGAAGACTCGATCTCCAAAAATCCCAAACTTTTTTGGTCTTACATCAAGAAGAAGCGAGGTAGTAGCTGTTACCCGTCGACTATGACCTATTTATCTCGTACTAGCAATTCGTGTGGCGGTACCACTCAACTCTTTTCTGCTTATTTTAGTTCTACTTTCCTACCTGCTACTGATACATTCTCACCGAGTTCTCACTCTGTTAAGATACTCGATACTCCTTGTGATTTATCTAACATTGAGGTAAGTAAGGATCGGGTATCCAAATTGCTTTCAGCCCTTGACCTTAATAAATCTGCTGGTCCTGATACTCTTCCGGCATTTTTTTTGGCTAAATGTGCTCGCGAGCTTTCACATCCGGTTACCATACTTTTTAGGCGTTCCTTGAATGATGGAGTGATGCCTAAGTTATGGAAATCAGCCTTGATAACACCAGTCCATAAAAAAGGGGCAAAAAATGAAGTTACCAACTATAGGCCTATTTCAAAACTCTGTCTTTTGGCTAAAATTTTTGAGCGTCTAGTCTTTGATCAAATGTATGCATCCTTCAAAAATATAATAATTCCTCAGCAGCATGGTTTTGTTAGAGCCAGATCAACATCAACTAATTTAGTGACTTTCTTGGATTATATAACTGTTAATATGGACAGAGGCAATATAATTGACGCTGTGTACACAGATTACAGTAAGGCATTTGATAGATTAGATCATAATATACTACTTAGAAAACTATCTGCCTTGGGTATACATGGTGATCTTTACAGATGGTTTGTTTCCTATGTTACAGCCAGGACACAGGCCGTTGCTATGAACGGATGTACATCTGATTGGGTTAGCATTACTTCCGGGGTACCCCAAGGTTCTTTACTAGGACCTCTTCTCTTTGTTCTATTCATGAACGACATTGGCTCGTGCTTTTTGAACTCTCACTTCCTTTTGTATGCAGATGACATGAAAATTTTTCGAGAGGTTAATAAGGTATCTGATGTTTTATGTCTTCAAGAAGATTTAAATCGGTTAGATGCTTACTGCAATCTAAACAAACTAGATCTTAATGTCACTAAATGCAGTGTCACTAGCTTCACGAGAAAGCGTCATAATTTCCTTTCTAGATACACATTGAAAGGTGCATGTCTTGAGCGTGTAAATGTCGTCAGAGATCTTGGTGTTCTAGTCGACAGTAAACTTCTATTTGATCACCATGTTAATCACATTGTTGATAAAGCACACAAAACGCTTGGTTTCATCCTTCGTGCCTCTTCGCCATTCAAAAATATGAAGTCACTTAAAGTAATTTACTGTGCTTATGTGCGTAGCCACCTTGAGTATGCTAGTCAAGTCTGGAACCCAGGTTACTATATATATAACAATATTATTGAACGAATCCAAAAAAGATTTTTAAGATATCTAAGCTTTAAATTTAAATTACAATATTTAGATTACGACCAACAATGCACTAGACTCCATCTTTTGCCTCTTCATCTTCGTAGACAAATAGCTGATATCCGTTTCCTTCTGAAAATCGCTCAAAATGGTCTTGATTGTTCTGATCTCCTCAGTAACTTATATTTGAACACACCTTCTAGGAGATTGCGCTCTCATAATTTACTCCATACCCCATTCTGCCACACCAATTATAGAAAAAATAGTTACTTTCCAAGAGCTATACACATATTTAATAAGTTAAACCAAAGCAACCCTACTATAGACCTGTTTTGTAGTAAACCCCACTATGTCACTAGACTATTATCTAAGGAACCCAAAATACTGTTATAATTTTATAAGTAAGTAATTTTTCGTGTGACCTGTATAATTTTCACAACACCTATAATGTTTTCTTACCATCTGTGGAAGCTTGTAATTGGCATATGCTAGTATTATGTTGTTGATCTAATGTGTAAATATAGCCGTAAGCTCCCCAAATAAAATAAAATAAATAAAATAAATAAATCATGAATCTTCGTACACATATTCTTGGAGGTACTCAAATTAATACAAAGTACTTTTTATTGGCCTTAAAAAAGAAAAACAGAGATATACTTTGCAGTGATTACAGATATACGCATATGAAAAGCCGCAAGTGACTGCTAGAGCTTCAAATCCCAGTGTATTCAGGAGTTTTGAACAACCTATTAGATCAAAACCAAGTATTTTTTTTTATGTTAAAGTGCCACATCATTGACGAGAATTTCAATACGTCCATTGGGCATTAAAATCAAAATCTCGCTCAAAACACCTCATCCGCTCAATACTTGCCAACTGCTATAAAAACAAGTGATTTTAACCGACAATCAATGCTGATACTGCCAAAATACATTAGTATTTAGTCAGTGGGGAGCTCCGCTGGTGTGTTGGCTGCTGGCAAGACGACAAGCCACAAATACCTACAGTTCTTCACTTCTCATTCAAAATGAATTAAGATCTGTTGACAAATTATATCAGTAGATAAGTTCAGGGCTTGGGAACCGTTAAAAATTGACTGCACGGATAGCCGAGTGGTTGAGGTCACAACGGCAAACCCGTTGAGCGCGACGCGTTGGTTCGATCCCGTAGGACAAGCGTTCCCGTGATCCACGAATGCTTGTCCTGAGTCTGGGTGTCTGTGTGCATGTGACTTAAATGTTTAAGTTTCAGTAAGACACCCAGCCTCAGGACAAGCTTTCGGGGATCAGACAAATACTTAAACTACGCGGGGATCTTATTCTCGACACGTCGCACACAGTATGTTTAACCAGTCATTGGAGATCTTTACCACTCGATCATCCGTATATTATGAATGACAAATACATATTTGAACAATCCTTACTTAACATTTATTCTTCGTTTCGTCTGATAGTCATTTAGGAACGACATACAATCAAGACCGCTTTTGTTCTACCGACCAATGTGTATAGATCAAGACGCATGCGCGGTGATGGTGCATAATTTAGGAGGCGTGCTCGAAGGTCCACCGCGTGGGGCGTTCGACCTCCGCACAGGGCCGGGTTTCAAACTAATGATCTAGTAGGAATAGACCGACAATTATACTATTAAAGTTAAAAAAAACTTCTACAGAGTAAAATAAAGTACTTACGAATGAAATGAATGCCGATAATTTGTCAGGGGTTGCAAAATTATAGTAAAATTAAGGAATAAATTTAAGGAGTAAGCAAGATTAAAAGCACTTACGACGATGAAGTGCAAAAAGCGTACTGGCAAGTGACGTCACGCGAGATTTTAAATCACTGTATCCAATATTTTTTTTGAAAATCTGTCCGATAGAATAAGAACTAAGCAGATTTATAGAAGCTGAGTTTCATAAATCATATTTGGGTAATCAATAAATGATTATTCCTCATCAACCAGACGGTTAATTACCATTCTGCTTTAATAATTTGAATAATCTTTCAGCTTTCGATAGTTTTAACCCAGTTCCAGACTAGCAACTGAAATTCCTCTATATAAACTCTTTAAATATGGAAAATCATTAAATGACTCCTACCGCTTTAGATTGATCGGAATGGAGTGTTAACTTTTATTGACTAAAGTCCACCCACGTTCCTTCCTCTGCCATTTGTGTACTGGGGCCACGGTTATCCTTTCGGACAATCCCGCTGGTCTGGCAGAAATCGGCTCTAACTGAGCTTGCAGACCTGTCTACTTGGATACACATAAAACATGAATAGCAGAAAGAGAAGTCTTCGAGATCTTTTTAAGATGCGAGAATATTTGCAAGAAACTACCCAGTTTTAATATGAAGTTTGAAATTTGAGCCTATACGCAAGAATTCACGTATTTTCGATATGACGCTAATCATTTTTGGAAAGGTTTTAGAGGTGTATGTTTTGAGACAGCGTGGGTGCCAATTGTATAGGTATAGCACTTTGATATATGTTTGTGATATCGCCCGCATTGCCGTCCATTTTCCGTAGTCGCTTATAAATCGCCCCAACTATCTCAATGGAATCCTCTCGAGGAAAAAATATTGATAGTCATTTATTTTGTAAATCATCAGCAAAGTAGGTCGTTATTAGAGAACTACTCTGCAGGACCACGTTTCTTTAAGGGAAGCGTAGCAACAGAATTTTTTATGAAGTTGTAATATCAAAAGAAGTATTGGTAACAGAAGACCAAAAATAACCGTTCAAGCAGAGCCTTAAATGGCGCCCTACCGTGGGGCTTGGATTTTGGAAACAACTGACAAAAACACTTCCTCTGCATGAGAGGCCCGCAGTGGGACAGTAAAAGGCATTATACCTACATTTTAAATGCCATATAACTTATGCCAACATCGTTATTGGCGCTCCAACGTGGGGCACAAAACCTTGGCAACGAGAACGAGTGGTGATCAATACTCGTTCTCTGTATGAGAGGCCTGCAGTGGGACAGTTACATAAAAGTGTACATTATTGGTATAATGATACTCTGAAACTATCTAAGCTGCGTCTATTTTGAAAATAAGACAAAAAAATAACGTTTAATTCAACAACACGCTCTCTCTGTATCTTATCAGTCATTTTTTATCTCCTTTCTTCTCAAAAAGTTATTTTAAGTATGGAATAAATTCGAAATGAAAAATGCTAAGTTAACCAACAACTATCGGACACACACAGTTAGAATCGAGAGCTAAACCAACAAAATACTAAAACATTTAGAAAAAAGGTTTTGCATCCTCGCTCGAAAGTGAGTTACATAAACAGCTTTTTATATAACGAAATATTGAGTTCCGAAAGTTGGAGATAACAGGCGACCCTTAGTAAATATCGATAAAACAAGTTTATAATAGGCTGGACAACTTTCGTGAACGCATTTCGGCCGAAAAAAGATCAGTGAACGGTATTAAAAAGTATCGGTTCGAGACATATATGGACACGCTGTGATTCTGAAAGGTTAGGTGTGGTAAAGAGGATTTAAAATATTTCTCCTTTTTGTATGTAATCGGATAAGAAGTTAATATACAGAACGAAGAAAACGAATTTAAAAAAATAGATTTGGACCTGTTCCTGTTGCTGGTTAGAAACAATTTTTTTTTTTCTATAATTTTAATGTATGTATATTTCCTGTGTCAGGAAATAATGAAACATTTGATTGAGTCGAACAAGTATTCAGTACAATGCAAAAACAATTAATATTGTATTACCCAGAGAGACTTGGTCCTTTGGGTCAAAATAAAGCTGAGTTCGCAAACCTATTCAGTTAAAAGTTAAACAAGAAATTATGTTTCCCCAAGCTATGTCTTTATCAAGTTGCTGTCTTTTCTGGTTCATCTGAGCCCCGTATGTTACCTCGCGACTGTCTATCTGACAACACAACACATGTTACTGTAACACAGTATCACATAGAGAGACTGCGCGTCACAACTGTAATGATTAAACGACTGTATCAACGGATGGCTATTGGTTTTTATTTTTATGGATAAATATGCTTCTAATCGGACTGTCTTTTAAAAACACATGGAACACACACCTGGAAAAAAGCTGAACAGCAAAATTCAACTACTTTCGACGAAATTCCATGTACTATCTAAAACAGCGTCACCAGCACAGCGATTTTTAACTTCAATTCGAAAACCTAGATGGCGCTGTACTCAAAGGGTAAAAAAATCTTAAGTCCATACAAAGTTCCCTCAAGGCAAGCCAACCCTCATATTACGCCACATAAGCAGCGAGGTCGACGACCCCACATGTTTTCGGGAACCAAATATCCAAAAAAATCAATAATCACCCTTATCGTTGGGGCAATAAAGTGCAATCTTGCGTAACGGTAACTATCAGTTCAAACTACGCGTCCGGTGTCATTTCGCATAAAAACTCCATCATTGCAATTTGCACCGTAAGCCGTAAGGCATAAGATCGAATGTGAAGTTAACGGCGTGTGAATAATGAAAAACCATACTTCATTGTCTAACGATGCAGGCTAAAATGGGTTTTACGACAAAAGCGATAAAGTTCATTATCGAACGCGCGAGACATTCGTTGACAAAACTTCGACGTAAACACGGGATACGCTGAAACATGCCGTCCCTGTCTATCATACTTAGATTGTGTAGGAGAGAGCGAGTGAAAAACACACGTGGTGTTTCTCAAAGCGTGTAGAAATAATACAGAAGGTATTCTTTTTGTTCGCTTTTGTTTTTGTGGGTAAAACGTAAACGACTTTCGAAATGTACTGGCATAGGGACGGAATACGGCTAAGTATCTGCAAATATAAGTACTGAGATAAAATTAAAAATGTATGGAAAACTGAGTTAAAAAGGGGTGAAATAATTTCGGATAGGGGACGAAATGCATTTAGAGTTTTTGCAACCCGAACCAAATACCAGAAGGGCGCTTGCTGTATGCAATCCGATGAGATCGGAAGCCGCTCTCACCATACACAACAAAAAAAAGCAGTGGTAAAGTAGTAGAAATATAATTTACAGATCTCTAACGACAACTCTTATAACGTAATCGTCTCAGGCATTCCAAACTTATGGTAGGATTTAAAGTCAGTTGGGCAGTGCCGGCGTAAGGGCCACTGACACCCCGGGCTAAAATATTGTGGGAAGCAAAAATCTCCTTAATAAATATGCATATGCACAGAGCGTACAGCACTGTTCTGAGGGTGTGCACAAGGAGAGGCAAGAGACTCCAACTTCAGACCTTGGCGCCCCCAGGATTTGTCGCCTTGGGCCATCGCCCCATCACGCCCCCCCCCTAACGCCGGCACTGCAGTTGGGTGCAGGCAAAAGCAAAAAACCAAAGGCATTTTTCCTTCGTTACGTCTTACATGTTAAAAACATTGAATGCGGTAAAATGTCCAACACAACTATATACATTATCTCAGTACATGGCAAGGACTCCTTCCTTCTTCCTCTCCAGCAATCATCAAAAATATCTCTTTTGGAACGGCAACAAATTCGCTCACCGTTTTCCAAATCCCCAGCACCCTATTTCGTCCACCCTACACCGCTGCCAAAGTGCTCTGCGAGCGATGCAGTAACATAAACAACACCCCACGCGTATGGGTTAGCCCGATAGCTTATCTTACAGGACTCCCGCACTATGAAACTTAAAACAACGCGGGGGGTTTCATAAACAGTTCATCTTTAAAAAGATGTGTTTAAGAAACATTTCTCATGTTTAAAATGTCTATTTGTTTTTTATATAAAAAGAGCTCGTGGCTTACCTACAACTGCAGAATTTGATCGATCACAGGTGAAGCTAACCTTGATACGATCTGTCTGTGGATAGCACCATCTATGTCATAACGAGTTCTTCTGTGTTTCGAAAGCTACGTCAAACTGTGGATCCCGGCTGTTTTTACCCGTCTTTGACAGTCGTTATTGGTAGTCAGAAGGCAGAAAGTCTGACAACCAGTCTAACTAAAGACTATCATGTTGCCTAAATAACTGGATTGAGGAGGTCAGATAGGCAGTCGCTCCTTGTAAAATACTGGTAAATAGCATCTGGTTAGACAGATACCGACCCCAACATGGTTGAAACAAGGCTTGGATGTTGATGAACATACCTATCTACCGTAAATACCTCAACGAAGAAATTTCTGAAACTTCTCTATAAGTTAACGTGGTTTTTGGAAACCATGGTCTTGGTCTATAACAACTAAAACATTCTTGTTTCAGTTCATAACAGACGCACTTCGTATTTGTAGAAACGCAAATCTCAAATTATAATTATTAAAGTCATTAAGATACATCATAAGCTACAGGTCTCTGATTACCAGTTTTTGTTCAATTCTCAATTCATTTGTGGTCAACCCAATGACATTTGTCATCTAAGAATTAGTTGGTCATAAGTTCTATCATAGAAATAATTAATAACTACAAAATAGTCATGCTTATATTTTATTCGTAAAGAATACTTTAAATTGTAATGCAATAAGGATGAATAATTTTTTGTCAGGAACAAATGTTTGTCAAAACGATTGCTGAATCAAAGCGCAGGTATATTTTAGAATGCTACGTTATCTAGCCAAGATATAAAAAAAAAACAAATCATTGCTTTTAATGCCGAATGAAATAACCAGCTCGTAATATGGGTTATCGTCTCCACTATTCCATTATTTCAACTTTGATACACTATATCTTCGCGTTCTTCACAAATAAAAATACGATACTTAGCTACCTTATCAATGAGTCAAATAAAAATCAATTCAACAATTCAAATTAGAGTACGAGGGTTTCGAAAATGAAATTCGCCTACCCAAAACCGCTTCCCAAGCGCCCTTTCTAGAGAAAAACGGCGTAACAAGTATCACAGCAGAATCTGTAATTTACTCACTGAACACGATAGTGTCTCCATCTACCCTAAACATAGAACGCAGTCTGACCGAGTCAACGAACTATATTTCTATAGATACACCAACATATGATTATACACGTAAATAATGTCTGAAGGTCATTACAACAAGTCAACAAGCACGTTCCGTGGTTCAATGTATTGCGTTTCTTTGTTCGAGCGACAAATAAATACTACTGTTTTGTGCCTTTGCAGTATAAAATGATGTATGAGGCTGGTTTTTACTAACAGCTCCGGTAATGGCGCCCCACCGTGGGGCAGCTCGCAAGCGTGGTGTCGCAGTGGGACAGTTACAGGCTGGTGTTTTAAAATTTAAACAGCTTCGGTAATGGCGCCCCACCGTGGGGCAGCTCGCAAGCGTGGTGATCAACGCTCGTTCTCTGTATGAGAAGCCTGCAGTGGGACAGTTACTGGCTGGTGTTTTTAACAGCTTCGATAATGGCGCCCCACCGTGGGCAGCTCACAAACGTGGTGATCAATGCTCGTTCTCTGTATGAGAGGCCTGCAGTGGAACAATTTGTCTGGCACGTTCATATCGCCACATTGACAGGGGGCGTTTCGTCGTAATCTCGAAGCGATAGTGAGTGTAATATAATTGTGTACGCTCCATGGAACCGTCGCGTGCGTTATCACACGCCACGATATTTAAAGTGAATCGAATGACAGAACGTATACAATAACTACTCTAGCTTGGTATTGTGTGAATAAAACACATATGTACTTTTAGCAGACTTTAATAGAAGTAGTTTCTCAATTCAGCAGTTGTTTTTTGATATATCATCATCATTGGAGTTTTGGAGTTTCTAGTCATTTCTTCTACATAGACTTTTAGGAACCCCGCAATTAGAGTCAATAGCATAAGTATACCATTTTAAAAGTAAGTGGAAACGGCCTATTTGAAATAAAAATATTTTTATATTGATTGCACCACTTGCAGCCCAGTACAAGTTATTTTCACCACAAACACATAACTTCCACGCATTTTATTTTTAATTTTAGATCATATACCTCAATGTTTCAAATAGACCTATCCCAATTCTGATTGCATGGACATTCGAGTATATGACAGGTAGACAGTTCAGGTTAAGTTGGTAAGAGTCTGACACTACCCTTTCCCTCACCGGAGCCAGTGTCGTATTAACCATAAGGCACTATAGGCCAGTGTCTAGGGCCCCACCACTATGACTAGGGCCAAGAACTCCCCATGAAATAAAAAAAATGTGAAACCACGGTAGAAGCCCACATTATTGACACTATGCATTTAAAAAAGCTCGATAAATTTTCCACTGAAAGAAAATAACTTGAACCAAGGGGGCCCCCACTCCTTCGTGGTCTCGAGGCCCCGAGATCCGGCCCTGCCCGGAGCAGGTGTCCATGAGGATTCCCCTGCCATACCAAACAGACAGATCTACAAAATACCTCAGAGTTAAAAACTCGAGTATTTGACGTATTTCCTCAAGCTTATTAACAAATACATAACAATTACACATTAGGTACAGTATACGAGCGTGGCGTGCCGTAATATTGTAGAAACCACGCTTCCTTCACAACATGCGGTAATGAATCGATGCCTAACATAATCATTATGAAAGGGAATATAACGTTTGATGAGGAAAAGTTTAAACAAAAGTCAAAAAAAATACTTTTACGAAGAGTATTCGTAATTAGTTATTAAAGAACGGTTTTTTTAAACGTATTTATAGGGATAGAGTGCATCTGACTCCGATTGGATCCGAAATTAGTCGGGCTATCCCGATAGATAAGCGTGAATTAACCGTTATAAAAAAATGGATGTCACAAAAAAAGAAAAACTGTCTAAAACCGTTACAAAGTAACCTTTCGGGATTAAAACCGATGACTACTCTCGGATCTAATAAGTATATTCTTCGAATAATAATATTCCAGAACTTTCAAACAACGCCATCTAGTCTCAAACAAGCAAAACTAGTATTATGAGTAATCAACAACTGACAAACATATTCATATATGTTTAAAAGATACAAATTAAAGTAGATACATTGCACCCAAATACAGAACAAATGATCATGCTCATCACAAAAAGTTGTCCCGGGTGGGAATCGAACCAGAGAAACGAGTATAGCAGTCAGAGCCACTTACCACTAGACCAACAGGCCAGCCAAAATACTTAAGGCAAGACTTTGATCATTTTAAACTTAAACGGTTGAAGTTTCCAATACGGAGTTAGTAACAATTATAATGATTAATAAATAATTATTATAATAACATAGAAATGAACTTCGATTAAGTAGGTGAGAGCGTGTACCGGAGTATAACGACTAGTCCAAGGTCAGACCACGAAGGTTTTATTCAAGGTTGCAATATGACGACCTTATACTCAAGAAGTAACGAAAAGAAACTTTATTGCATTGTAATAGAGCTGTCAAGAGAACTTTTACAAGTAATATTATTGTAATTGTGGAAGGGAGACAAAGTTCTACGCAGTTTAGTGCGCTGTCTCTTTTACATTGTGAGTTTTACTATCAGATTGACGGTAGGACGAAACATATTTTTATAGATGCGGCTATCTCTATGACGTTAGGCCTCAAACGACTCCCACCTGAGGTATAGTATAAGAGAGATTGTATATTAAGACAAGTCCTCATAGGTTAGTCTTCAAATGCAGAATAGAAATACTAAAAGGGTCAAGTCAACTCAAAGTACATATTTATTGCAGTGTGTAGGCGATTATGGTATCGCGTCAAATTGTTACTTTATACGCAAAAAAAAACGAAAATCGATCAGAGAGACGTGCAATGCGAATTTTCTACCATAAATCTCCACTACCAATAACGTTAACAACAATGCCGTATCAAATATATCAACCCACAGAAACCAAGATCAAAAATAAAAAGAATCGCAAGTGAAACCCAAACGTCAAACGCCATTTTGCCCGCCAAGTAAAATCAACAAAGTTTCGAACGCGTTGAGGCGGAGGCAACACCGCATACAGCCGTACAGCCGACGAGCCAGTGACGTAACCAAATAGTTACGATACCACGCGAGTCTCGTCGCACGTGTGAACGCTACGCGTGTGTTGTTTGTGTACGCAGTACGCACACATGCGCAGTGGCGACCTAACGTTGATACACTGATACATTGATACAACGCACACATACAAACAACGTCTTCGTATTTTAAAACGTTTGTATCGGCTGTCATTCCCGTTGTTTACAAACGTATTCGCCGTCTCTTTTTAAAGTTGCGTGTGTGAGAGAGACGGGATACAAATGTCTGTATACTCGTATTTGGTAAACAAGCTAGTCACGTCTTTTTCGTTATAATTCGTCATTCATAGATAAAGGCGGAGGTTTTGTTTAACATATTAAATAGTTATTTAAGTATCTGCCTTTGTCTGTATTTATTAAGAAATTAACAAGTTTTAAATGAAAAAAGAATCTGGTTTCGCACTTTAGTTTTTCGCAAATATTCTCTTTCTACAGAATAACAAAGATATATGCAGGTCTTATGTATGTGGTTGCCTGAAAACCTTTCGAACGAAGCTCATTAGAGCAAATAGATTTGGATAAAACGAATCTCGCAGTAAGAATACTAAGGAAGTGGTATAGGGTGGACGAATATGGATGCTGTTCAAAGCTCGGAACTGGCGAGAAGTGGCCAAGGAAATCTAAGTGGCGCTCTCTCGTATCAGATGCCAAGACACATTTTGGGTCGCTGAGCCAACGGAGCAAGTAAGTCAGATCATCAGTTTAAATTGTCGACGCTACAAAGACATTGTTATCATCATCCTAGCCTTTTACCAACTATGTTGGGGTCAGCTTCCAGTCTAACCGGATTCAGCTAAGTACCAGTGTTTTACAAGGAGCGACTGCCTATCTGACCTCCTAAACCCAGTTACCTGGGCAACACGATACCCCTTAATTAGACTGGTTATCAGACTTTCAAGCTTCTGACTAACTGTAACGACTGCCAAAGACGTATGAATAGCAGCCGAGGCCCAAAATTTAACGTGCCTTTCGAAACGCGGATGAACTCATTATGACAAAGATAGTCATCCACGGACCAACAGCGTCAAGCGTAGTTAAACCAGTGATCGATTCACTTATGCGGTTATAGCTTAGATACGAGCTCCTCAAAGCCACAAATACATAGTACGCCATATTATTATATCTATACTAATAATAAAGCTGAAGAGTTTGTTTGTTTGAACGCGCTAATCTCAGGAAATACTGGTCCAAATTGAAAAAAAAATATTTGTTGTTGTTGAATAGACCATTCATCGAGGAAGGCTTTAGGCTATAAACCATCACGCT